>NC_081535.1:1985161-2285161 GCF_030273125.1 Centropristis striata
AGTTTTTAAGGTTAATTTTATCATAATTTATTTAATAAACGTGTCAAGGATTCAGAAACTTCAACAGGGAACAATACATAACATTTTAAATTTAAAAACATTATAAAAGGAACTTTTTTAACCGGTTTCTTGTCTGAATGTAAATAAAGAAAAAAGGTTCATGAAGCTTCATTGGCACATCACTATTTTTGTTTGTTTGTCTTTCGTGTTGGAAAAACTTGAACATTTTCAGAAATAAAGTACTTAAAAAAAATTCACAGTCCACATTTGGTTATGTATTTTTTTTTAATTCAGCTGAAACATTTCTTTGAACGAGCTGATGACGAGATCACACGAGACAGATGTCCAGCATGTCATTTTCAGATTTAAAAAAAAAAAGATAATTTGTACAAAACAGGTAAAGAAACAATGATCCGTCTCAGCCAGCTAAGGCAATCATATGGAATGATGATATGACAAATCTCAATATAAAAAAAGAAAGCATTGAATATTAAACACCAGGCCAAAACTGCAAACCCGTAGATAAACCGCTCCGACTGGAGTCCCAGATTGAGTTCATGACTTCCCTGTTATAAAACGTCTCAACATTGTGATAAAAAACTCTCCGGAAAATTTGCATGAAAATGAATTTTGGTGTTTTCCAGCTGCAGAGAGCACAATCTCCCTGAGATCTCACTCGAACTAATCTTCTTCTCCCCACTCATCACTCACTGCTGAGCCACTCTGAGTCCTGATTCAGCTCAGAAGCTCCACGCTTTGCTTCTTTTCTCTGGACCCAAGCACTTCTCAGATGGAATGAAGCAGAAATTCAGGTCGACAGCAATTACTCAATGCTAAGTGGGAGGTAATAGGCTCTTTCTTCCACCGCGGGGCCAAAGAAAGAAGCTCTGCAGGGGCAGCGAAACCCACTGACTGACTAACTCTACAGCTAAACTTATGCATTAACAGGACAGTGGAAAGCAGTGGCGGACTCAGACTGTTTGAAAAAAAGGGCACAATCTGCACAACATGGAGCCACCAGCAGCAGAAAGCTCTGATGCATCATGCATGATGAAATAGTCCTCATCCTTGATTACAATTAGCATTAAGTTAAAGGAGATCCAGATCAAAATAATGAAGTATATGCTACTGACAATTAAAACCATCGAACCAAACCATCTAGGGGGGTATGGGGAGAAAATTTGTACATTTTTAAGTAAAATGAATCTATTTTGTAGCCTGGCTAACACCAGACTAATCACAAATGAGATCTAGTCTGGAGACCACCTATTCATTTCTCCGTAGAGGAGGCGTGGTTTATGATTCTCCAGAGCCGTTTATTGGGCGCTACGAATGTCTATCATAAGCGTCTGTAGGTAGCTCTTAGCCAATCGTATCAGTTATACCAGATGACATATGTAGAGCGACAGAAATTGATGTTTACATAGCCAGACTAGCCCTCTAGCATCTCTACTTCGAGAGTAAAATGCTCAATTCTGCTTCTGCAACGTTTTTCTGCAGCATGTTCTGACTCTGGCTGCTCCGTAGTTTCAGCTAACAGTCTACCGGCAGTGTTAGTCTGTGTGTGTGATCTTGCCATATTATTTATTTTTACGCCTTATTCCCCCTCATGTCATTCAGCCACACACATCCACTGATTTTATGGTCAATAGACGAGCTGCTGGGGGTCTCTGGGGGCTCCGCTGTCCCCCGGCTCGTAGCCAGATCACCGTGGTTACAGCAGCGAGCGGTAGCGGGGCTAGTAGCGGGGCTAGTAGCGGGGCTAGTAGCGGGGCTAGTTGGTAGATTAGGCTTTGGCCAAATCCTGTCTGAAGCATTAAGGCTAAAACATCCTTTTTGGTGGTGAAACAGGAGTGTACAGCCAAACGTTGTTCTTCTTTTAAAATAAACTTTCGCTCTAAACTATTTAAAACACCATCTACAGCTAAAGAGAGCTTGGCGTCTGCTGCAGCCATGTTGGATCTGTAAGAAAACTACAAAACTACAAGCTTCCATCTGTCCAATAGAACGTGTCATCGTCTTGCCGTCCCTCCCCGTTCTGTGATTGGATCCTAAAACAGGGCTAAGAAACGGCTTTAGCTGCCAGACTGCCTGCACGTTCGAAGGCTAGCAAATTTATGCACTTTGAGAGCTAAATGAGAGCAAACACCTCACATAACATTTTTTCACAGTTGGGTGATACTGCATTATAGAATATCTAGAGGGCACATCATCATAATTTATTGTATGAAGGGGAACCCTGGAGGGCACTCAATATTTTTTTGCAAGTGTAAAGGGCAGCCAATAAGGCTCTTCCTCTTGTTTTCACCACTCTTGAGGGCATTTTAGCACGATTTTTCAACCATTTCAACCCCCTGAGTCCGCCACTGGTGAAAGGAGTTACAGCATTATTGTGTATTATTGTGGAGGGTAAAAGGTGGAAGCTCAGAGCTTAACTTCAGTCTTTGGTTTACATGAGAAGAACAGAAAAAGACAGAATCTCCTCAAAACATTTATCATTTCTATTGTTAAACCAGTTCTGATGTAAAGAAACAGATGAAATATCATGAAAATGTAGCACAGTCAGCACAAAAGCTATTAAAGCAGCAGCAGCATGATGTTTTTATTAAAATCATAATCATAATAGACAGTTTGGTAACACTTTACAATAACCATCTTTAGTTATGTTTATAGATGGTTAATAAGCCAAATATTAACCATTTACAAATTACTACAATCAGGTCTACATATTTAATCTTTATAGATGTTTTACAACCAGTTTCTTAACTATATAAATCATTTGGAAATCATTAACAAAAGCTGAAAATAGTGATTAAAATGTTATAAGTGCAACTATAAACCGTTAATAAATAGTCCATTAATAAACATTAAACAAGAAATTGAATTTTTTGGTAATGGTAAAGTAGCTATTGACGTACATTAATAAACTATCGATTAACCATTTATAAATGATGGTTATTGTAGAGTGTTACCGACATTTTTGTTCAATTAATTTTTTTCATGATTGCTGATTTTAGTTTGAAAGGTAATATTTTCCTCCATTTCTCATAATTCTCTTTCACTAATATGTTTGTGATGGTTTGATGCAGCATGTAGCTTTTAAAAAATAAAATAAAGATGCTGCTTAAATAATTGTTTTTTTTTTTTTTAAAAAAGCCTAATAAAGATCTACAACTGTAACTGCTTTAACATTTTCTAACACTGTGCAGGAGTTCACCTGTTAAATGATGCAGCTGGTCTTATTGTGTTGTTTTTATTCTCAGTTAATCTCATGAAAGGAGCGAAACCAACAACAGGAACTTTAGTCCGTCTCAGTATTTTCATATTTTAACCTGTAACACTCACTCCCAACCTCTTGGGTGGAAAAATATAGATTTATAGCTGATGTTACGCAGGAGTAAAAAAAAATGTGATTGTTGGGGAAAACTTCTACACTGTAAAAAAGGTTTCTAAAAACAAGATAAAAACACTAAATCTCAGGGAAATGATCTTCATGTTCATCATCTTTTAAGATGTTTATGTCTTATTTAACTCTGTGGAGTCTTAAAGGGCTATTTTGTCTATTTTCGAACCCTTTTCATGTCTCTCCGTGTCTTTGTAAGTCTTTTTGTGTCTTTTCCATGACTGTCTTTTTGGTCATTTTTACATCTATTTTTAGTCATTTTGTGTCCTTTTTGGTCATTTCTACATACATTTTTGGTCCTTTTGTATCTTTTTTGGTCATTTTTACATCTATTTTTGGTCATTTTGTGTCTTTTTTAGTAACTTTTACATCTATTTTTGGTCATTTTGTGTCTTTTTTTGGTCATTTTTACATCTATTTTTGGTCAGTTTGTTTCTATTTCGATCATTTTTTGGTCATTTTGTGTCTTTTTAGTCATTTTTAAATCTACTTTTGCTCATTTTGTCTCTTTTTGGTCATTTTTACATCTATTTTGGTCAGTTTGTGTCTTTTTTGGTTATTTTTACATCTACAGTCATGGAAACATTCTTGATAATAACCAAAATCACTATCAATTAAACCATGTTAAATGTCTAGATATCAGCTCTTAAATTAAACTCTTATCAGCTATTTTTGTTGTTATCATTATATTTGTCCAAACAAATGAACCTTTAGTTGAACCAGACATTAAAATCAACAAGAAACACTATACACAATACGTGTTGATTGAACTAACTCAGTGTTGGTTTTGGTCTTTTCATGGATTTATAAGTGTTGTTTAATTACTAAATTAAAGAAACAACAACAACCTGCAGCAGCAGCAGCTCCAGAGCCCAAACATGTCATGTGTTTATCATTATGTATCATACCTGAGAAGTAAAATAAACCCATACAATTAACATGAAACTGTAAAAACAACAAACTATGTTTCCTATTTGAACAAAATGAGGGAATTTGCTTCGACAGCATCAAGTACGTATGAGACAATGTGACTGTCCTCTGTTACTGTGTGTAGATTAAATGCTCTTTACAATAACATGTGATCAGCACCATATCTGAAGTCACTTACAGTACCAACGAGAGTTTACTGGCTTGGTCTCAGACGGCCAACGGGACCACAGTAGCTGTGTCCCCATAAGACACATTGTTAAGAGGTCAGTGAGGACAGTCTGGCTTTTATACACTGAAAAAAAGGTCTAAAAACCAGATGAAACAGTAAATCTGAGGGAAATGATCTTGCTGCATGGAAAGATGATTTACCTTGACAAGATTTATTGAATTAAGATTATTTTTTTTGTCAATTTGTGTGTTTTTAGTGGTCATTTTTACAAATATTTTTGGTCAGTTTGTGTCTTTTTTTTGGTCATTTCACATCTTTTTTGTTCATTTTGTGTCTTTTCAATGGTCATTATAAGTCTTTTTTGGTCAATCTGTGTCTTTTTTGATCATTTTGTGTCTTTTTTGGTCATTTCGTGTCTTTTTTTGTCAATTTGTGTCTTTTTGTCAATTTGTGTCTTTTTAGTGGTTATTTTTACGTATCTTTTTGGTAATTTTGTGTCTTTTTTGATCATTTTGTGTCTTTTTTTGGTCAATTTGTGTATTTTTTTTGTCATTTTTACATCTACAGTCATGGAAACATTCATGATAATAACCCAAATCATTATGAATAAAACCATGTTAAATGTCTAGATATCAGCTCTTAAATCAAACTCTTATCAGATATTTTTGTTATCATTAATTTTGTCCAAACAACTGAACCTTTAGTTGTACCAGACATTAAATTAACAAGAAATCAAGGAGAAAACAAGGGTGGTCTAATATTTTTTTCCATGACTGTATATATAGCGTTCAACATGCTTATTTCTAGATTTAATAATCTGAATTTAAGAAATCTTGTCAAGGTAAATTATCTGTCCATGCAGCAAGATCATTTCCCTCAGATTTACTGTTTGATCTGGTTTTTAGACTAAACATCTTTTTTGCAGTGTATACACACTGGGCCGGCTATGACAGAAGCCCAAAATACATAACAAAAAAATCAAACACAGAAAAAAACAAAAAACGTTGTATATAAAGAATAAAAAAAACATACATTTTTAAATTATTCAATACAAGATAAGCGTCTCTGTAAACAAAATTGACTTCTCCGTGGAAAAAAAAAAGCCCGAGGACGCTTGTGTCCTCTGAAATTCATGAATACGGAGTCATTCAACAAGAGAGATCAAATCTCCCCAGAACAAGAGGAAGAGGAAGTGACATCTTCAGAAAATGGAAGAGATGTTCCAGTCGTCCTCTGCAGGTTTGGTGTCCGTGGTTCGAGTCCTGGACCTGCGAGTTTCTCTGGGACAGCTCGGCGTTAGCTCCTCTAGCTGAAACACACCGGCCCGACCGTGAAGCCGAACTCGTGTGTGAAGTTTCTGCTTCCCGTTAGTGCTACGTCTCTCAGAGGGAGCAGGTGGAGGTCCTCAAACTGAAACACAGACTCCCGAGCTCCAGAAACCGTCTCCTCTCCAGGCTGAACCACAGGAAACAGAATCCACATTTAAATTACATTTAACATTTAAATGCCATGAATCACAATTTTTTTATGTGACAGAAATACCTAAGCATGTTTTGTTTCATTGTTTTGTCAAAAGTTATAGAAATATGTTGCTGACTATTCACAGTAGTCCCTCAAGGCAGTGTCTTAGTGTCACTGTTTTTTTTATTTTTTATTTAATAAAAAAAATTAAATTAATTAAAATGACCTAAAGCTGCCTGTTTATCTGAGTCTTTCTCTATGCAGACGATACAGCTCTTCTTGTGTGTTTAAGATTTAGCATGCAGAGCTTTCGGGGTCAAAATCCAACTTCAGTGAGCAGAAAAAAAAACTTCTCCTGCTATAAATAATTATACAACAAGAATAAATAACCAGAAATAACTTTTTCACCATGGGCGCTTTTGAAAAAACTTAAAGTTGCTGACTATTCACAGGCCAGCGAAAAATTTTCCTCAACAAGATATAACAAACAACGACAGCAATAAATGGCCTTTAGTTTAAAGCTTAAACTATTAGTTGTGGAGTCCCTCAAGGCAGTGTCCTAGTGTTAAATTAAATATTATGACTTAAAGAAGCCAGATAATCTGACTCTTGCGCTATGCAGATGATACAGCTCTTCTCGTGTGTTAAAGATTTAGCATGTCTTTGAGTGTGGAGCTTCAAAATGTTGGGACGTGGCTCTTGAATAAGAAGCTGTCTCTTCATCCAGGGAAAACTGAGGCGAGAGTTGAGAAATACATATAATAGACATACATATAAAACAAAACTACGTCCAGTATTTCTGTAACTTACTGGAGCAGGCTATGAAGAGATGGCTCAAAAATATTGTGTAATTCAATCCTCAACAGTTTGTAAGTGTATGTCATAACTGTCTTCAGGTGAAGCAACATTATGTACATTTTAAGACTGTAAAATAAATCTGTATCTAGCATAGCCCGTACTTCCTCCACCCTCTCTGGAGCACCATGAAAATGAGGTTTATAAAACGTCTTCCATACCACACAGTCCTGCAGCGTTCCCAGGTAACTTTGCTTCCTGCTGTCGGTGAGGAACTTGACGTCTTGGTCCGTCTGGCCCAGTCTATGTCCTGGGTGACAGGAGTACGTCATGTTCTGCATGGCTGTGGTGCTGTGTAACCTCAGGAAACGCATCTGGACCACATTAGCACCTGGATAGTAAAACTGTTAAGACAGGTAAAAGAACACAAGGGATTAACAATCAGTCAACTGGTATAAAACAATAACAATATTAAAGTGAAAGTAAAATGGACAACAGGTCATAATCAAATTATCATGTGACAGAAAACAATAGTTACTTTAGAATGCCAGTATCTTCTATTGCTTGGTTTGCAATGGAAAATGTGAAAGGTGTTGTATGAAAGAACGAGAAAATTTCCTCTGGGGAAATTCTGAAAGGGCCACGGGGGCTACTGCCGGTGTGTGTACACTATGATGAGATTCTTCAGAGATTTATAACAATTAATACTAGTAATGTTATGATACTATATAATATACAAGGAGCACACCTACAACAAGCATTCCTTTACAAGTATTTATTTATACAGCAACCTATGACCTTTAACCTCAATGTGTGTGTGTGTGTGTGTGTGTGTGTGTGTGTGTGTGTGTGTGTGTGTGTGTCTGTAACTGTAATCACATCAAAGGACCAATCAGAGCAATCAACAGAATTAACTGCAGCTGTAGAATGTTCCGTAACAGTGACAGCAGCCAGAGGTGGACAGACTGGAATTTCTGGCCTCGAACAGAAAGCATTTTTGGCAAAACCATGATACCTATCATTGATCCGACTTCACTTTGAGCGTCCCGAGTTCTTCCTGAACGTCTACATATGTTTTTTGTGAAGAAAAATGAAGAAATAGCTTTGTAAGAGCGATCTGAAAAACTGTTAAATATGCTTTTCAACAGAAACCTTCCTGCGTTTTTAATATTGGAGTCAATGAGGCTGTTGGTGCGTGTTGGTGGCGCATCTGTGCGTCCTACGCCCAGACTATAACTCTGACAGCTTTACCAGAGGATTGTGAGGGAGAAGACTAATTTTCCTATGTTTTTATGTATAAATTATTTCTGTAGAGTGGAATTTGCGGCCTGGAGCGCAGTTTTCAAATTTATTTTTATTTATTTATTTATGTTTTTTCTCTCCCTCTACACTCTGGTGATGATGTCACACACTGTGACACGAACATTCCGTGCAATACACACCCATTATAATCTCAGAATTTCTCCAAAAATGATCATGGTCATTGAACAGGGATTGATAAAAAAACTATATGACCTATCGAAACGTGGATTAATACACCCATACACAAGACTTGTGTCTACTGTTTAAAGTTTAAATGGAGTCTCTAGGTGAAATTATGCCGGAGAAGTAAACGCCCCGAGCACTGGTCCCTACAGCTATTGCTGTAGCCCTAATTATCCTATCTTTAATGAAGAGTGTAGATTTTCAGTTTGAGAGCATGATTTTACTCCTTTTCAGTGAAACAGCTCAAAGTGAAACAGGATTTCTACTGCCTATCAAGTGTCCACTAACAGCATGAACGTGGTTTTAGTGAATATACTAATCTTTGACAGGACATACTGTACAAATTAGGGTAAATATTAGATTATAGTTGTCCCCACCACTCACCTGAAAGCCCTGGTCCAGCCTGCTGAGCCACTGGAAGGATCCCTCTTCAGAAAAGTCCTCCATCCAGGCTTTCATGGGCAACTGCAGGCAGAAAAAACAAGACAAGCAATTGCAAATCTGAATGCAACTCCTGTTTTCCTAGAGAGCTGTGGGCCGGCGGCCATGTTCAGACAGCTGCTGATGGATTAACATGCAGTTCAGGTGGTGAGCCTTCACTTCAGGCTACCTGAGACCAATTCTTATTATTCTGTGGTCGACTGAGTCCATTTTTATGTAATATTGACTGTATCGGAGTTGACAGGAGAGGTGAGGGATATGTTTTGCATCCGCTGCAGTACAGAAATGCACAAAAATAACAAGAATATTATCATCTGTGTCCTCTGAATTTCTCAATTAGCCACACATTCCCACTGGGAGCTTTATTTACTGAACACTGTCTATCTTTTTTATAATTTTCACTTTTTTTTTTAAAAGTGGAAAAAAAGAAGACGTTTTTTTTACGGTAAAAACCAGCAGCTGTGGTTGCCAGAACTTTACCGTAATAAATACGGTGCAACTTTTTCTAATATTACGGTAAAATGATATTAGCACTGTTGATTTCAGGTTTAAGATTGCCATTTGATTCCATATATTATCGTAAAAAATAAAAAGTTTTTCCATCAAAAGAAATGCTGTTCTGCCATATAATTAACAAGAAAATACTTGCTGCATGCTGCATAAATGAAATATTTTACCATTAAATATTACAGTATATTTACTGTTAGAGATATGGTGTTTAGTACATTTAACAGTGAGAAAAATCATTTTTACAATAAATAAATGCAAAAATTACAGTGATGGCTTGTAAATATATTAGTATTAAGATCCTGTTTTGGCTGATATGTACATTTACAGTGTTTCATTGTTTCTGAAACTGAATTAACCCATTTATCATCTATCTTTTACTGTCATGATTTAGCAGTTTTTCACCGTAAAATCTACAGACATTTTTTACACTGTAGGAGAAAAACAATATACAGATGAAACCAAAAACCTGAAAGCGATTAGGAAAGGGAACCAAATACTTGCTGCCCAACTCGATTAAAAAAAAATGGCAAGAATCAATAAAACCATCACAGATTTGGATAAAAATCACACAAACCTGCAGAAAACACAGCAGCCTGACTGGGCCAAACAGTGCTTCAATTAAAAAGCAGAATGTTTAATTAATTGTTAAAGCAGCAATTTTAGCAGCTGCGAAAACATTTGAATCGAATCTAGCAGAGTGAATCTGAAACTCTGACATCTTCTCTGATCCCTATGGTCAGACAGTGGACTCACAGGCCTGATAGGAACCAGAGCTGTCATAATTACTTCCTGAAGTATAAAGACAGTAAAGGTCCTGGCACCAACACTTCAAAGATGCTATTCCCTAACACGAACCTTCACTGTCTCCAAATGTCAAAATCAATACCAGCAGGTGAAGAAAGAGATGACAGACAGGAAGATAACCTTTCCACTGCTTCATCCTGAGACGCTGAGGGGTTTCCATGACAACCAGAGGTGACTGACACTCAGAGAAGCTACTATCCTGTTGGACTGTCACTGTGACTTAAATAACCATAAAGCCAAACAACAATTAACAATTAAGCCTGATAGGAGACGTATGAATGGTTGGTGTAACCGGCTCTAGGCCATTTGGTGTCCTCGTAAAGTAAATTTGCAAAGAAGCACAGCTGGAGACGCTAACAAAGTTAGAGACAAGAGAGACAATCAAAGTGCAAACCACGCAAAACTGTGTTGAGCTAGCGTTGCTTTATTTCAACCTAGCTAGCAAGCTAATACAAATGAAACGTCTTCACACAAAACGGCATTTAAAAAGATTGAGACTTCTCCTCCTCCTCTTTTCTTCTCTTTCGATACTGAGCACCGGAGAACTTTGACGAACGTTTCATCTTGCAAGATTTATCAAAACATAACGTGTCTGTTACTTGACAGTGATCTGACCGTCTAAAGGGGGGCAAGGAAATGACATCATGTCACTTGACTCAGCACCACAAGTGAGAAAAATGTAATTGTTTATCTGTTTATTTATTGATTTATTATATAAGATATATCAAAACATAACGTGTCTGTCACGTGACCTGATCTCTGTGACAGCGATCTGACCGTCTAAAGGGGGGCAAGCTAATGACCACACGTCACGTGACTCAGCACCACAAGTGTGAAAATGTAATTGTTTATCTGTTTCTTACTTTCTTTCTTTCTTTATTATATAAGATATATCAAAGCATAACGTATCTGTCACTTGACGTGACCTGACCTCTGTGACAGTGATCTGACCGTCTAAAGGGGGGCAAGGCAATGACTACACGTCATATGACTCAGCACCACAAGTGAGAAAATGTCATTGTTTATCTGTTTCTTTCTTTTGTTAATATTTATTATTTTCAAGACAGAACACAAAGCGAGGGCGACAATGGGCATCGAAAATTATTATTGTTTTTTTTTTCTCCCTTGAGGGTGACTGGTGGTGCCCCTCCAGCAGATGGCGCTATAGGGGACCTATGTTGCCTATGCCGAGAGCCGGCCCTGCCTGAATATAACTGTTTCAATTTGAAAGAGGAAGAAGTGTTATTCAGTGTATCAATGGTATTTCTTACTAAAAGAATCATATAATTTCGTTCTAAATAAACACATATTTACTGAAGGAAGAGTACGGAGACTAAACACAACAAGAAACTGAATCACATCACGTCTGGTCCTCCAGTATGCAGATGACTCTGTTCTGTTCTTGTTAGTCTTCTGCAGGGTTAAAAAATAAGATAAATTAACTCTTAAAACAAGATAAAACTTTAAAAAAAAACTTTAGATTTAGAAGTGTTAGATAATTTATCTTGTTTTAAGAGTTAATTTCTTATTTTTAGTGTTCAACATGCTTATTTCTAGATTTAATAATCTTAATTTAAGAAATCTTGTCAAGGTAAATTATCTGTCCATGCAGCAAGATCATTTCCCTCAGATTTACTGTTTGATCTGGTTTTTAGACCTTTTTTACAGTGTGTAATAAACAGAGGAATAAGCCCAACAATGAGTCGTCTCTTAACATTGATGGGCTCCTCGTTACGTCTTTTTTGGTCATTTTACGTATTTTTTGGTAAGTTTGTTGTTTGTTGTTCTAAATCTAAAGTTTTTTTTATCTTGGTAAGAAACAAATAATCATCAGGTCACTCTGCTCGGGCCAGTTCATCACTGCTGGCAGCTTTAATTTATCTTGTTTTAAGAGTTAATTTCTTATTTTAAGCGTTCACCGTTCTTATTTCTAGATTTAATAATCTTAATTTCAGAAATCTTGTCAAGGTAAATTATCTGTCCATGCAGCAAGATCATTTCCCTCAGATTTACTGTTTTATCTGGTCTTCAAACACCTTTTTTGCAGTGTCGTGTTTCTTCTCTGGGGAAAAAACTGAGAGCTGACTGACAATCTGTCAAATTGAGATTCAGTTGGTACAACAGGTCTAAGTGAAGTCAGCGAGCTGGCCATTGATCCAGAGGTGTAATTTCCTGCAGCCTTTGGCGGGAGACATCTTTCTACCTGAGAGTGTCGAGGATGAAGGCAGGTCTGTTTTGATGAGGAGGAGAAGCTGCAGAAGGCCAGCAGAGCGTCGGCCGGGCTGCCCTGGTTGGGGTCGATGTAATACATTCCTGCAGAGAAAAGGTTAGTGACATCTCATTGAGATCTACGGGGATGAAACAGCAGAGAGCCATGCTGACACAAAAAAGAGCTGAGAAATACTGGAACTTCACACACTGGATGGTACTAAAGGAATATATTAAAGTATAAAAACCCCAACTAGTATTGTTACTTCTGCTCTATAGCAACTGCAGAGTAAACTGGTATACTTGTATTGATAAGAAAAAGAGACATTAGGGAATAATTATTAATTATACAGCTACATCTCAAAAAATAAGAACATTGTGCAGAAAGTGAAATATTTTGTCTTTTTTTGGTAATTTGATGTATTTCCTTGGTATTTTGTGTCTTTTCGTAATTTTATGTCTCTTTTTGGTCATTTTGTGTCTTTTTTGGTCATTTTTGGTCATTTTGTGTCTTTTTTAGTCATTTTTACATCTATTTTGAGTCATTTTGTGTCTTTTTGGTCATTTTGTGTCTTTTTTAGTCATTTTTACATCTATTTTGAGTCATTTTGTGTCTTTTTGTGTCTTTTTTAGTCATTTTTACATTTATTTTTTGTCATTTTGTGTCTTTTTGGTCATTTTGTGTCTTTTTAGTCATTTTTACATCTATTTTGGGTCATTTTGTGTCTTTTTTTAGTCATTTATACATCTATTTTCGGTAAATTTTGTGTCTTTTTCGTTCATTTTTACATCTATTTTCGGTCATTTTGTGTCTTTTTTGTTCATTTTTACATCTATTTTTGGTCATGTTGTGTCTTTTTGGTCATTTTGTGTCTTTTTGGTCATTTTGTTTCCTTTTTGGTCATTTTGTGACATTTTTTTACACAGGTACATCTCAAAAAAATTTGAATATCATGAAAAAGTTCAATATATTTTGTCAGTGGTCAATGTGCACATTCATAATTTAAAGTTATAATGAATAATTTTAATTTGATTGTACACACATGTAACAGAGAAGAAGTCCAGAACTCCAGCTTGCTCTGTGATAATAATAAAAATAAAATAACTGTGTATTGTGTATTTCGTCCTATCTGAGTGTTTGTGGTGACTGACCGCTGCTGTACTCGGGGTGACAGATCCAGAGCTCCATGCAGGTTGTAGCTGGATGCTCCTTGGTGCCGTCAGGAGGATCCACCATCAGACGGAGCTCCTGCTGCAGAGAGTCCAGCAGAGTCTGGATCAGAGGGTAGTTGGGCTTATCGGACAAGTACATCAGGTCCTGGACACGGAGAGGGAAGAGATCAACACAGATTAAATAAAAAAACACACACAAACCATTGCTTTTGGTAATTATAACCCCCCATTCAACAACATAATTTAATTGGACAATGAAGACATGGATCTCTTGCCTTGAGTTGAGTCAGCGTCATGTTCAGAGACTCTCCGGGGGGTCCTGGGAGCCCCGGGGGACCCTAACACACAAGGAAGAGCCACAAATTTGGTCAACTCTACAAAAACATCAATACTTAAGATACTTTGAAAAATGTGGTATCAATCAGAAAGTGATAGAAATTTGAAGTGTATCTTTTGACAAACAAACAAATTAAAAACAAATCTTAGATTCATAGAACTACTGAGTGATGAAGCAAAGACCTAAAAGATCTTTATTTCAAAAGGTTTTGATAATCTCAAAAACAACAGTGGTTAATAAAACCATGTTAAATGTCTAGATATCAGCTCTGATATTAAACTCTTATGAGCTATTTTTGTTATCATCATTATATATCTGTCACAATAAATGTTCCTTTAGTTGTACCAGACATTAAAATGAACAAGAATTTGAAGAAAATAAGGGTGGTCTAATAATGTTTTCCATGACTTTAGTTCAAATTTGCACTGTGATCCTTGCTCCAGGCAAGCTGCGGCTTTTATTTAAGAATTTTTATTTTTATTTAAATGTGCAGTTATTGGAGCTTTGATTAAAAAAAAAAAAGCTACTTCGGTTATTATACAGTATTTATGTAAAAACGATTTCAGTAAAACTACTTGTGACATTTGCTCTCACTTTGAGATAAAAAACATCAGCATATATATTGTATATCGATATTCAGCCTAAATATATCAGGATATAACTTTTGGTCCTTATCGCCCAGCCCTAATCTATAAGATCGTTTCCTTTTTATATGTACAGTATGTACAGTGTGGTGAACTTACTGGGAGCCCCCTCCTCCCAGGCAGACCAGGGAAACCTTGGTATCCTTTCAAACCCTGAAGAAGAAGAAAACATTATGAGAACAACACACACTGTAAAAAATGTCTGTTTTTTAGGGTGAAAAACTGCTAAACCATGACAGTAAAAGTCTTTAAAAAATAAATGAGTTAATTCAGTTTCAGTAACAATGAAACACCATAAAGGTATATATCATCATATTATTTTTTTAAAATACATTACTCCACTGTAAAATACTAAGCACCATGTTTGTGGCAAAAATATACTGTAATATAAATTTACAAGCATCATTTTTGCATTTATCTTTTGAGAAAATTCATTTTTTTCACTGTTAAATGTACTAAACACATTTATAATATCACCTTGTTTTTATATTGTATTGTTATTGTGTCTCGAACTCTCTTATTTTGCACATTATGACTAGGTACTAACTTTATTCTATTTCATTGTATTGGCTGTCTATCTATCTATCTATCTATCTATCTATCTATCTATCTATCTATACTATAATATTTGATGGTAAAATCTTTAATTTATGCAGCATTTATAAAGTATTTTCTTGTCAAAACAGCGTTTCTTTTGATGGAAAAACTTTTTATTTTATACAGTAAAATATGGAATAAAATGTCAATCTTAATCGTGAAATCAACAGTGCTAATATCATTTTACCCTAATATTATAAAAAGTTGCACTGTATTTATTACGGTAAAGTTCTGGCAACCTGCTGCAGCTGCCGATTTTTTACCGTAAAAACAACAGTTTTTTGTGTTTTTTTTACACTGTAATTTAAGTAAAGAATAGTTATTTATAGGTTATATAGAGGGAAGATCTCTTATAAGCCTTTTTGATTTTTCCTGCATATTTTTTAGTTTAATCTCTTTCTTGTACTGTTTTTTCTTTAAGATTGTATGTTTTTTAAGTGCAAACAATGGTAAAGTTCTGGCAACCTCCTGCAGCTGCCGTTTTTTACCGTTAAAACAACAGGTTTTTTTTACAGTGTAGGATTCTGTTTTCCACGGTAATAGCACACCATAAACTATAAAACACATTGACATGGAAATAAAGAGTGCAGCAGAATCCCATTAGGTTCCTATCGCTGCTCCAAAGTGTGACAGCTTTATCATTATATGAGCCGTCAACACAAACCGGAGCGGCTCTCACGTTAAAGCCTCCGGGCGTTCAGATAACGGAGAGGAAGAGCTAAAGAGAGAGTGATCCGTCAGGACGACTGTGATTCAGTTGATGATATCATACCTTTAATCCAAACAATCCCTGCAACAGAGAAGAGAAGAGAAGAAAGAGGGAATCAGTGTGAATCTCCACTGTCAGGAGCGTTTATCCACAAAGAGCTTATGAGTGTTTTTATCTGCTGCTTTAGTTAACCCTTTGATGCTCAACATGGTCTAAAGTGACCCGATATGTACGAGTTTTTATGTTCTATATCTTTGCAATAAATTATTTTCATCATTCAGTATTACAGGTTTTCCTCAATTAGTTTGTTTTTGATCATCATACATCCTAATTTGATGTTTTCATTTATTATTTTTTAATGAAAATCCCTTTTTGTGTCACTACTCTTCTAATGCACAACATGGGTGAAAAATGACCCATATCCATTTTTTTTAGCTAAGTAGCTTGCTAAGCTAACTACTTGCTAACTTCTTGGCTAAGTATCTTGCTAAGCTAACTACTTAGCCAACTTCTTGGCGAAGTATTTAGCTAAGTAGCTTGCCAAGCTAAATACTTAGTTTGTTAAGCTAACTACTTAGCTAACTACTTGGCTAAGTATTTAGCTAAGTAGCTTGCCAAGCTAAATACTTAGCTAACTTATTGGCTAAGTATTTAGCTAAGTAGTTTGCTAAGCTAACTACTTAGTTTGCTAAGCTAACTACTTAGCTAACTACTTGGCTAAGTATTTAGCTAAATAGCTTGCTAAGCTAACTACTTAGCTAACTTCTTGGCTAAGTATTTAGCTAAGTAGTTTGCTAAGCTAACTACCTAGCTAACTTCTTGGCTAAGTATATAGCTAAGTAGTTTGCTAAGCTAACTACTTAGCTAACTTATTGGCTAAGTATATAGCCAATTAGCTTGCTAAGCTAACTACTTAGCTAACTTCTTGGCTAAGTATTTAGCTAAATAGCTTTCTAAGCTAACTACTTAGCTAACTTCTTGGCTAAGTATTTAGCTAAGTAGTTTGCTAAGCTAACTACCTAGCTAACTTCTTGGCTAAGTATATAGCTAAGTAGTTTGCTAAGCTAACTACTTAGCTAACTTATTGGCTAAGTATATAGCCAATTAGCTTGCTAAGCTAACTACTTAGCTAACTTCTTGGCTAAGTATTTAGCTAAATAGCTTGCTAAGCTAACTACTTAGCTAACTTCTTGGCTAAGTATTTAGCTAAATAGTTTGCTAAGCTAACTACTTAGCTAACTTCTTGGCTAATTATCTTGCTAAGCTAACTACTTAGCTAACGTCTTGGCTAAGTATTTCGCTAAGTAGCTGGCTAAGCTAACTACTTGCTAACTTCTTGGCTAAGTAGCCTGCTAAGCTAACTACTTAGCTAACTTTTAGGCTAAGTAGATTGCTAAGCCAACTACTTAGCTAACTTCTTGGCTAAGTAGCTTGCTAAGCTAACTACTTACTAACTTCTTGGCTAAGTAGTTAGCTTAGCAAGCTGCTTAGCTAAATAATTAACCAAGTAGTTAGCTAAGTAATAATACAAAACATTTTTTTCTTCATAAAGTATGAGAGGCAAAATGGAAATAATGATCTGTTGTTATCAAAAACAAGATATTTAAAGAATACTTAAAATATTAAATCATAAAATAAGTTGATACAAAAAGATAATCCTGCATCAAAGGGTTAAGAACCATCAGCCACAGTTTTTCAGCTTTTCTAACCCGATCCAACAGATTTCCCCCCTGAGACACAGAGAGCTGAACACAATCACAATGTGCTGCTGAACTGTGAATGATTCAACAGGCTGGCAGCTGAAGAAATGATTATTTGGCTGACAGAAACTGAATTCTGAAAGTTCTTAAAAAAAAAAAAAAAACATTTCCATCACATGCTCGCTTGAGTGTTTACTTCATTTTTCATACGCAATCTGGAAAGTGACAGATGAACCGTTTGAATTCAAACTATTAAATATCCAAAAACAAAAAGAGAAAAATGCATGCAGCCTGGATAGAGTTTGTGCATCCAAAAGGGAATTTCAAACACAGTTAGACAGAAAGAAACGACATAAATAACAAAACAAGGAGAACTGGAACAGAAGAGTAGTTAGAAGCTCAGTTAAAGAGGGGCAGAATGAAGAAAAGATGCTTTAAAAGATTTAAGAAGACACTGAATTCTGACATGAGACTTACAGGAAGTCCTGGCATCCCTGGTGTCCCCCTCGGCCCTGGAGGACCAATGTTTCCCTGAACAAGAGACAGACAGAGACAGAAAGAGACAAATATAGAGACAGACAGAGAGAGGAGGACGTACACAGTTTTTACATCATAAAAACATGTTCCAATGTAGTAAAAATGAAAGCTTTTTAACCCATAAGAACCCAGACCCAGTTATCCTTAAAGGAAAATTATGGGGTTACACAACAGAACAAGTGGATCACATAGAACACATTTATGATGTTTTTTGTTTTTTTTTAATTCTACCCCTAAATGTCATAGATCTGTGATGTAACAAACGGTTACATTGGACGTTTATGGTATTTATATTTACGATATTTCTTATTTTAAAATAAAAAAAAAACTAGACACATTTTCTGCTCACAGAAACACAAATTTGCCTTTTTCTTTGCATCTCCACAACATATATCAAAATTGTGACATTAATAGTGCTGTTTAACAACAAATTATTTGTCAGATGTTTTTAAAGTAACAATTAGAATAAATCAATAATAAATAAAAACAAATAATTATTTGCCTTTTTGTTTGCATCTCCATAACATATACCAACATTGTGACTTTAATTTGCTCAGGAAATATGGTGAGAACAAGATAAATGCAATAGGATTGCATTGAAGGGACCCTATTAACGGGTTTGAATTGTTAAATGGGTTGAAACAAAGTGTTTGTTACACGGGTGTCACCATAGGTTCCTATGGGTTAAAAAGACAAGAGGGACAATAAGAAGCTAAAAAGACAAACTGCTGTCTTCATTGTGTACCTGTTCTCCTGTTGGTCCTGGTTGCCCTGACAACCCAACAGCACCACGGATACCCTGAAAACAAGATAAAAAATTATAGACAATGGCATACTGTTTCCTGAGAGTCTTTCGTAACATTCATCATATAAAAACATTCATAAAACATTTATTTATGGTAAAATAACTGCTCTTGCTGCATGAGTCAGTCTATAAACCACATGGAGGGTTTTAATTGGAAATTTGAAAAAGAATTGTAAAGCAGGCCTTTAGGTTTATAGTATCACAACACTTTTTTCCCCCGAGATATTTAATACAGAACTGTAAGAAGAAGAGAATCAGGAGAAACAGGAAGAAGTGGAACCGATAAGCAGAACCGGAACAGATTTTACTTTTTTTGCAGAGATTTTTCAGATTTTATCAGTGTGCATTTTAACATTTTTAATGCAATCTTTTGTGTTTGCTGTTTTTTTGTGTGATTTTTTGGCAATTTTTTGTGTGTTTTTTTATCTGTGTTTTTTGTAATTTTTGAGTGTTTTTTTGTGGTTTTTATGTTTTATTTAATTTTTTTTGTTGTTTTTTGTAATTTTTTTGTGTTTTTTGTGTATTTTTTTGTGTGTTTTTTGTGTGTCAAAATGTAGACCCAGTAAGTCAAAATGACTTGATAATAATGAGGTTGAGCTGAAAAAGATGATAGCAGCATGACATGGTGATCATTATTTAAGTTGCATATACAGACAGAATGAAAAAGAGTCAAAAACCAACAAAATAGACCCAAACTACAAAGAGTTAAAACACCAACGACAAATTGGAAAACTAAACTAAACTTCATCACTCCCTGTTTGCAGCAAAAACTGCAAAAAAACCTTCTCAGGTCACTGATCATGCAGCTAAATCAGCAGGCAGCTCCATGTTCTCTATCAGACTAAATCAGTTTCTCCATCTCACTGGACCTTCAGATCCCCTTTAGAACTTGTTTTAACTTCCCCTTCAGGCTGCTCTTACAAAAGCCCTCTGACCAAGACAAATATATTTTATTTATAGTAGAGAATAGAATAAGGGACTCCTCTCGTTTAGTGATATGAGTAGAGAATTTAATATTTAAGAAAATATATTTTATCAGCTAGCTTTCAATTTAAAATTTTTATATTTAACTGTACTTCTATCATTTTTCCTAAATATTTTATCTGCTTGTTTCTCGTCACAATTTTTTATATTTGAATATCAATTTTATATATATGTCTCTTTTAAATGTTTATACTGTTTTGTGTAAAGCTCTTTGAATTGCCCTGTTGTTGAAAGCTGCTATACTAATAAACCTTCCCTGTCTTTGCTGTGTAGCGTTACTGTTCTTAACTTAATGACTGTGTGAAATCAGCCTGGCTGAGTTTGTACTCTTCGTACTGTTTGCACTGTGAGAAAATGTTACTGAGTTACTAGGTGGAAACAGAAGTTCCTATCAGCGTTTTTAGACCTGTGGAAGCTCTCCTACCTTCATGCCGTCACCTCCAGCTGGTCCCACCAGTCCCATGTCTCCTTTCTCCCCCTGAGGACACAAACAACAACAGTCAACCTGAACCTTCACTCAGAACTAGGAACATACCAAAGCACACTGTGGATATACATCTTTACACACAGATAACCAACATATAAATATTTGTCCGTATAAAGATATTCACCATATTCACATTAAATCATTCTTCATTATAAACAGCTCTGGTTCTCTTGAGATAAACGAGCTACAATGTTTCTACATTTGAAGCTGCTGGGCTTAGAAATAAATGGTACAAAACACTATTTATTACTGTAGATCAGGGGTCTCAAACTCAAATTACCTAGGGGCAGCTGGAGGCAGTATCAAAATAATCAAAAAAAGACACAAAATTACAACAAAAAAAAAGACAAAATTACAAAAAGACACAAAATGACCAAAAAATATAGAGAATTACCAAAAAAGACACAAAATTATTAAAAAAGACACAAAATTACCCAAAAAAAAAGTAATTAAAGGGACCTTCTACACACAACACGGTAAAGTGCCATTCATATAAAACTCACATTAAACTTTCATATCAAGGTGGGGGCCACAAAATATCATCACGAGGGCCACAATTGGCACAATTGAACTAATACAAAACGAAGCTGGCCTTGTATAAACAATCAGATAGCAGTGAGATCCTGAAGGTAAAGCTTGTCACAACTATTTATTATTATTTATTATTATTGATTCCTGTTTACCTCTCTGCCTTTTTCACCGTGATCCCCTGACTCTCCTCGTAGACCCGGGATTCCCTTGGAGACAAAATACAAAAATAGATCAATTCCCTGACTAATCAAATGCACATTAATTGTGCTATTCATTCCTTTATTGATCTCTTCTCTCCACATACGGCTGATTAGACGTTTCAGAGCTAATGTTGATATAAAAGCAGATATTAAATGAAGTAATAAATGGACTCACGATGAGGCCGGGCCACCCGGGGACGCCCATCGGTCCTGGGTCTCCTTTTAGGCCCTGAACGATAGAAAACAATCTACTGTTGGCTCATTCATCATAATTAAAGTAGATGTACGTGCAGCCTGTGGGCTGGTTTCCATATATATATTTATATATATTTATATATGTCCCACCTTGGGTCCTCTGTCCCCTCTGGTCCCTCTGACTCCAGCCTTCCCCCGTTTCCCCTGTGGACCAGTTGGTAATGTTTTTCAATGAGGCAGCAGAAAGTGAGAGGGGACACGAAGGGAACAAGCTCATGTTTTATTAATGAATCTGTTCATGCTGCAGCTTCTTTTATCCCAAACACACAACAATATCTCTGTTTAAAGTCCTGTTTTCAGCACCACACATAGAAGTCATAGCATTAGTTTTACAATCAGAGATAGTGGAGGTTTTGTAACATATTTACATTATTTAGAACTGCATTTCACCTGCAAAATGTCTACGAGACTCAAACAGAAAGCTCTTATAATAATAATATCATTTATATAGCACCTTTTAAAAACAGCAGCTTACAAATAGTCACGCAGCTTAGCTAAATAAAGGGGACACGCCGGACAAAAGCACCAAATTTTTTCCACATGCTCTCTATCACCATAAGTTTCAATTTTTGATGGGAGCCACTTCATCAACATTGTGGATCGGATATGGCAGCCATATAAAGTCTATGAGAACCAATATAGCTTCCAAGCCACTCAGAAGGTCAATCTTGGTGTCAAAATATACATTTTCTGGGTCAAAGAATAATTTAAAGTTTCATGTTTAAAAATGTAATGTTCAATATTTTTGGTCAATTATTTCAAACTCGTAGATTATATAGATTCATTACACATAGAGTATTTCTGTATTTCTTGTCATTTTGATGATTCTGGCTTAGAGAAAATAAAAACACAAAACTCAGTGTGTCAGGAAATTAGAATGTTGTGAAGAAGTTGAATATGTGAGTCCACAGTTGGTATTTTGTGTCTCTTATGGCAGCCATATAAAGTCTATGAGAACCAATATAGCTTCCAAGCCACTCAGAAGGTTAATCTTGGTGTCAAAATATACATTTTCTGGGTCAAAGAATCATTTAAAGCTGTTGAGAATAGAACGTTGCCATCAGGCTAAAAATAATTCTTACATTAAAAGAAAAAACAATTAAAGACAGAGCAGGAACAATCACAAGACATTCTCAGATACACAGATCCAAATTCATTTTTTGACAATTTTTTCTCTCCCTCTGCACTCTAGTGATGATGTCATCACTCTAGCCTCTCCATAGGGTAACATAGGGTTTTTTTGGGCGTTTTTTTGCTGAATAATTTGAAAACTATGCAGAAACGCTTAGGAAAGTCTAAGCAAGTGTATAAAAGTGGGCTTTAAGAAGTGATTTAACATTTAACTCACCCTCCTTCCAACATGACCCGTCCTCCCTGATGATCCATCTTTGCCGTCGTCTCCCTGTAAAGATCAAACAAAAAACTGATCAGTAAATAATAAGTTAGTGGACAACTTCTAACTGGAAAAGCAGACATTAATCAGCTGCAAAAGGAGCTGTTGATAATCTAATTAATAGAGCACAAAATGAAAAAAAAAACATTGTCAGAACAAGTTTAAAGTTCAACGGTAAGAAACCAACAACGCAGACAATATATGTTTTCATTGGTCATTATACGTCTTTTTTTGGTAATTTTGTGTCTTTTTTGGGTCAATTTGTCTTTTTATTGGTTATTATAAGTCTTTTTTGGTCATTTTGTGTCTTTTTATTGGTTATTATAAGTCTTTTTTGGTCAGTTTGTGTCTTTTTATTGGTTATTTTATGTCTTTTTTGGTCATTTTGTGTCTTTTTTTGTTCAGTTTGTGTCTTTTATGGTAATTTTACATATTTTTTGGTCAAAAGGTTGTTGTTTTCTTCAATGCATTTTAATGTCTGGTTCAACTAAAGGTTCATTTGTTTGGACAAATATAATGATAACAACAAAAATATCTGATAAGAGTTTAATTTAAGAGCTGATATCTAGACATTTAACATGGTTTTATTGATGATGATTTTAGTTATTATCAAGAAAACTGTGTAAAATGTCTAGATATCAGCTCTTATATTAAAATCTTATGAGCTATTTTTGTTGTTATCATAGTCAAGAGAACAGATGAGACTGGAACTTGAATCTCTTACCTTCTCCCCTGCTGAGCCCTGGTTCCCCTCAGGTCCAGGTCTTCCTATCACACCCTGGAACATCATTTCACTGTTAACACTAAAACTTTCACATGAACAAAACACACACACATGAACAATCACCGTCTAATATTACCAACACAAAAATATTACTGCAAATTTTTATATAATAATAATAAAAAAGAAATTCCCAAGAGGAGATTTGAGCTCCTGATTGAAGTCACATCCTGCAGTGGAACTACTTCTACACATTATTTCACCTGGTGAGTTTGTTTTCACAAACATTTTCTGTTTCTTTTCAAAATTAATAATTAACTCATATTCAGAAATATTCTTAGTTATAAAAACAAAAATAAACATGGCCACTTTAATTCAGAATAAATAATGCTTTTCTTGCAAATCAGAAGTACATGCAGGAACATTTACTTCAGCGAAGCTTTAATTATAAAACATATAATCTTGAAGTTACATTTCAAAGATTGATTACACCACAACACTGTTTTCTCCTCGGGGAAGTCGTGTTCTTCTGTCTAATTGTTGGTTATCTATTTTTAAATTTTGTGCAGAATGGTGAAGAATGAATTTTAAAGAGGAACTCCTTCAGCCTGTGGATTAAATCTGATTCTGTATTTTCTCTTCAGGATGGAATTGGAGTCAGGAGAGAAACATTTCTCTACCTCAGGCAGGTTTTACATCATATGTCAGATACAGTTTTTTGTGTCTTTTCAGGCATCTTCAGGGAATTAATTTTAAACTCATACATGAAAATACTGAGGTCAGACACACACTCTGGGTGCACACACAAATAATTCATTTTCATCCTCAATAATTAATCACGGTCAAACAAATGGTCTGATTATAGACTGAGACATGATTTCATCATCCACAGTGTTTTTTATCTGCACACTTACAGGAGCCCCTGAGGGACCTGGGGGGCCCTGGGGGCCCATCTCTCCAGGAGGCCCCTGAAAAGGAAGAAGGAAGAGGAACAAATACAGTTCAAGTTGTTAAGAGAAACAAACAAACAAACAAACAAACAATAGTCTGCAATGGTTCTAACATGAGACTAAGTATTGAGTTAGTTTTCACCTCTAACCCCGGCAGAGCTGGAGGACCCTGGACCCCCGGGAGACCCTCCTCACCCTGCAGGAAACACACATTATTATTATTATTATTTTCAAAATAATGTACAGCACGTTGTTGATATACTCAATGACAACCAGTGCAAACAACAAAGGCATGAATATGAAATGTATGACAGCAAAAAGAAAAACCCTCAACCATCACCCCGCCGCAAACAAAACAAAAAGATACAAAACAAACGAAAAAAAAAAAAATCCACATTATTGAGGTCGGTATCATGCAGACATACACTTCCACTTCAGTTTTATAAATGTCCTATAGTAGATGCATACAGGTACATCTCAAAAAAATTCAAATCTTGTGAAAAAGTTCAATATTTTTTGTCAATTATTTCAAAAAGTGAAACTCGTAGATAATATATAGATTCATTACATATAGAGTGAAACATTTCAAGCCTGTTTTTCTTGTCATTTTGATGATTCTGGCTTAGAGATGATGAAAACACTAAACTCAGTGTGTCAGAAAATTAGAATGTTGTGAAGAAGTTGAAAATGTGAGTCCACAGTTGGTATTTTGTGTCTCTTTTGGTAAATTGATGTCTCTTTTTGGTCATTTTTGTGTCTTTTTGGTCATTTTTGTGTCTATTTTGGTCATGTTATGTATTTTCTTTGTTATGTTGTCTCTTTTGGTAATTTTATGTCCTTTTTTGGTAATTTTTGTGTCTTTTTGGTCATTTTTGTGTCTTTTTGTGGTCATTTTTTGTGTGTTTTTGGTCATTTTTGCATCTATTTTTGGTCATTTTGTATATTGTGAAAACCTCACTGACCTGTTCCCCAGCTGGACCTGGAGCTCCTGGTTCTCCCTTCAGTCCTGGTGGGCCCTCTTCCCCTTTAGCTCCCTGGTCTCCCTGAGGTCCAACCTGTCCTACTGGACCCTGGAAATCAGACATCACAAAATCAGACAAAAAATGATGGAAAATAAAAAAAGGAAACGCAAAGGGAATCACCACAGTCAGAAGAATTCATCCTCTCATTTAGAGTTTTCTGGAAGTAATCTTTTCTGAAAATAATGTTAACAGCACTAATAATTTGATAGGTCACACACTATTATTTACAACAGACATTGACATGTCCCACCCTGTGGGGTACCCCAAGGCTCTACTATAGAACCACTGCTTTTCTCATTCCACATGCTCCCAACTGGCAACCGCCTGCTCAAAATGAATGTAAATTTCTATTTTTATGCAGATGACACCCAGATTTTTATTTCAATTCTCTTTTTATATGTTTCCATGCGTTTTCTTACTTAAAATACAAATAATTTACTTTGTCCTATCAGGGATTGAGATTTTTAAATCAAGACTCAAAACCTGCTATAATTTAATTGGAATATCTCTGACCGTGTTCTAGCTTTTGGTCCTCATTTAGAGTTTTCTGGAAGTAATCTTTCTGAAAATAGCGTTAACACGTTTGAGTGAACGCACACTGTTATTTATAAACACTCTGAATGACATGTCCCACCTTGTGGGGTACCCCAAGGCTCTATTATAGCACCACTGCTTTTCTCATTCCACATGCTCCCAACTGGCAACCGCCTGCTCCAAATTAATGTAAATTTTTATGCAGATGACACCCACATTTATATTTCCATTCTCTTTTTATATGTTTGAGGTGTTTCAGTTCAGTGATACTGATACACAGTTAGAGATAAAGTTAAAATAAAAAAATACACAGATTGATTAAAAAATACACAGATTGATTAAAAATTCCACCTCATTGACCAAATTCTTAAAGACCATTAATCGATCATCGATTAATTATTCCCATCCGTAGTGCAGACGGATTAGTCCTGTCAACTGTGAGGATATTGTTATAGTAACACATTAAATATTTGTGTGTACTTGTACATGGCAACAAACCAAATATAGTGAATTAGTTTCTGATAGTTTGTGATACTTACAGGAGGGCCCATCCCCCCTGAGTCTCCTCTGACACCACCAGCTCCTCTCATTCCCTGTGTTCAAGGCAAACAGAGCAGATTATTGGCTTTCCTCATGTAGCTGTACTGCTTCTGTTGTGCAAAAAATATTAAATTGAATCCCAGATTACCTGAAGACCTCCTGACCCCGGAGCTCCAGTCAGTCCTGCAGGTCCAGACTCCCCCTGGAGAGAAAGAGGACAGATTCAGTTTCATTATTCCTTTGAAATTTCAGATTCATGTTCTTAAATCTAGTGGTGGAAGAAGTATTCAGAGCCTTTACTGCAGTAAAAGTACTAATACCACACTGTGAAATGACTCCACTACAGTAAAAATCCTGCATTCAAAACTTACTGAAGTAAAAGTACAAAAGTATCAGCATCAAAATGTACTTAAAGTATCAAAAGTAAAAGTACTTGTTATGCAGAATGAACCCACTCAGATTGTTTTATATATTCTAAATATATTATTGGATTATTATTATTATTGATGCATTTATGTAAACAGTGTTTTCATTTTCTCAAGATAGGGCTCATTTTAACTACTTTATATACTGTTTAATCTAAACAAAAATGTCTAATCACTTTAAATTCATCATGTTTTTATGTTAAATCTCGACCTGAAAAGTAACTAAAGCTGTCAGATAAATGTAGTGAAGTAAAAAGTTCAATATTTACCAAAAAAAAAAATCTAAAATAAAAATCTAGTGGAGTAGAAGTATAAAGTTGCATTAAATGGAAATACTCAAGTAAAGTACAAGTACCTCAAAATTGTACTTAAGTACAGTACTTGAGTAAATGTACAAAACACATTTAAATATGAATATTAATGTGAAAACTAACCTCATGTCTCTTCGGGGCTAAAACATAAAACATTGAACTCCTTGACGTTACCTTTACAGTTTAATGTCACTGAGTTAGTTTTAAGATCGACAGGAAGTCTCTTTTTGTCCTTTCAAAATAAAAGCGTCCATTATCAAAACAGGCTTACAATCCACCACTGCTTAAATCAAACAATTCTATTAACATTTAGAGTGTCTGTCAGCAGCATAATCTCACCTTGTGTCCCTGAGGTCCGTCTGGCCCCGGGAGGCCCCTGGAGCCTGTGATTCCCTAAAATAAACATAAACACAAACAAACACGCAAAAGAAAAATGATATTGACAACACTGTGAACATGTGTGGAGACAAAAACAAATCCATCAGAGTGGATCCCAGCAGATCAATAAAGGGTTAATGTATCAACTCACCTGTAAACCCCTCAGACCTGCAGGTCCCACTTCTCCCATCAGCCCCGGTTCACCCTGATCACCATGACAACATCAATATGACTCATCAGTTTCATTTATTACATTTATAGAGAACAAATCTCTCTAATCTTATAGTTCAGAAAACTAACGAAATAATGAAAACTAGAATTGGAAAAACATTTTCGTTAACAGAAATAAAAAATAAAAATAAAAATAAAAAAAGAGTTTTTAAAAAGCCGATAACTAACTGAAACTGTATTTTGTGAAATACCCCATTACAAAAAAATCTAAAATTAACACTTCAACTAATACAAACTAAACTAAAACCAAGCATTTTCCAAAAAATAAAAACTAACTAAAACTAGCAAAATCACTCTAAAAACTCACTAAAACTAACTGAATTTGAAAACAAAAAATCACAACGAAATAAAAATTAAAACTGATGAAAAATCCAAAACTATTATAACATTGAGCTGCCCTCACCATCAGTCCGATGTGGCCCTTCTCCCCTTTCGGGCCCCTTCCTCCATTTTCTCCCAGATCTCCCCAGGGGCCTTCTCGACCAGACAGACCCTGAGGACCCCCCTCACCCTGACAACAACAACAACAACAACAAGCACAGTGTGAAGAGAAACTACAACAAACATTTAGAGTCAGACCAACAGGAACATCCTTAAACCTGCATTCTGTCTAACGGCCAGCAGGGGGCGACTCCACCGGCTGTAAAAAGAAGATTCTATAGAAGTCTATGAGAAAGTGACCCTACTACAAGAAACATGATACATGTAAAGTGATTAGACATAAAAATGACAAAAAACAATCAAAAAATACATGAAAAGAAGAAAAAAAACCCACAAAAATATGAAAAATGTGCAAAATGTCTATTCAGGGACATAAATCAACTAGAAAGAGAAATAAAAAAACAAAAAAGATGCATAAAATACATAAAAAAATATATATATACATAATAAGAGAATGCATGACTGAAGTGATGGAGACAATGTTTGAAGGCAAACAAAAAGAGGAAATTAAAGCTTAAATGAAGCAAATCCCCTCTCAGATTCCACAGCAAGCAGATGCACTGAAGTAGTGACAAGCTGTAGCAGAGCTACAGTACCTTGTCTCCTTTAGGTCCAGGGTCTCCAGAGTCTCCAGGATGTCCCACATCACCCTGCAGAGGAACCAGAGACTTAGAGAGCTCCTCGTTTCAAAGAATAGTTCAACAGTTTGGGAAACATGCCAAGAGTAAGACAAGAATAGTTATATTTTAAGACGATAAAGCCCGAACCATGATATATTTGCCAGAAAAATCTATTTTTTTTAAAACTGGAGTGTTTTTTAAACCTGCTGACAAATTAGAAAATAAATAAATAAATAATTATCAATTTGCATATATGAATTCTAATTTGTATCATATTTGATACATCAGTTCTTTTGGTGCAATTTGTCAAAAACTTTTGCAAAGACACAAAATGACCAAAAAAAAAAGACAAAAAATGCCAAAAAAGACACAAAATGACCAAGAACACACAAAATGACTAAAAAACACACAAAAAGACACAAAATGACCAAAAAAGACACAAAATGACTAAAAAAAGACTCAAAAAGACACAAAATGACTAAAAAAGACACAAAATGACACAAAACGACCAAAAAAAGACAAAACGACCAAAAAAGACACAAAATGACCAAAAAGACACAAAATTACAAAAAAAAGACAAAAAGACACAAAATGACCAAAAAGACACAAAATTACTATAAAAAAAATACACAAAAAGACACAAAATTACTAAAAAGACACAAAATACCCGCTGTATCAAATTTGATACACACATTTTCAACAGGGTTTTACTATAAATTAAGTTATGAAATATTAATTAATTTTACATAACATCAGTCCATTAAATATTCCTATTGAAGTTTCAGTAACAATTTGAAAGTTTTTCTCATCTTAACTTTTTAAAAACTGACAGCAATATTCTTAAAAAATGACATGTGGCTCACTGATTGACTCTGCATTAATTATTGATCCCTAGTGGATTATCAGCTACTGCATGGATCTGATTATATAAATCAGGTTTTTCAGGAATATAAATATCACCCTGATGATGTAAAGGTCTCAAAAACTCCTGTATCAAATATGATTCATTCGGCTTTTTAGGGTTAAGACGATAAAGTGAAACATGAATCTGCATTCTGTCTTTTTATCTCTTGTTGGTGTTTTATTTTTATTTCTTTAGAGTGATTTTTTACACCAAGGTTGGTCCCTGAAGGCAACATGAATTAAAAGCTACCAGCAGGTTGTTTCTGCTTTTCAACACTGCTTTTTACATCCAGTGTGGGATGAAAAATTGTGTTTTAAAAAGCAATTACACACTCTACTTGTTCTCAGTGTTTTGTTTTCTCAAGGTAGAAGGAACGTTTTCAGGTTTTCATCAAGCAGGAAATTCTCTCCTCAATGTTAAATAATGTGAAAACCCTGAAGAAGAAGAAGCAGAGATAAACTCCGCCATCATCCCATTATCAGGACAAATCTCATTTCATGCTTTATATAACAGTGATGGTGCTTTAACGCCTTTCAAACCAGTTTTAGATGTTTTTTTATGGAGCAAATAGAAATCGACGTCAGGCTGACGATAATGAGAATACTAACAAGAAATAAAAAATACTACAAGCACATCTGTTCACCATATAAAACAGTTTGTGAGATGCTATAAAATAAACAGGATGATGTCATCAGGTCTTTAAATTCTTCACTGAATAGGAAAATAAAGTTCTTTATACACAAACAGAGATTTCTCAAAGCGAAGACTAAGTTTACACCAAGTTTGCACCAAAAGATGCAAAAAATGTCCCAAAAAATAGACATAAAAGGTCTAAAAAGAGGCGTTATATATATATATATATATATATATATGGAAAAGTCCAAGCCTGTTTCATGAGTTTATTTTTTATAAAATAATTCTGTTGAACCACGGTTCAAAATCAATGTCAGATTTTCATTTGTTAATTTTCATAGAATTTTTATTTATTTTTACTTTTGTCAGATTCAAGTTATTTCTGTGACCATTGTGAGTTTTTCTTTCATTAACCGAGGGGTACCAACCATTTTGTCAATGTGTGTGTGTGTGTGTATATATATATATATATATATATATATATATATATATATAAAACAATGGTCTAATAATTTCATCCATGACCATAGATACAAGAAACATGATAAATTTAAAGTGATTAGACATAAAAGAACAACAAAAAACAACCAAATAATACATGAAAAGAAGAAAAAAAAGCCACAAAACTATGGAAAATGTGCAAAATGTCTATTCAGGGACACAAACACAGATTTCTCAAAGCGAAGCCAAAGTTTAAGGAATTTCTACTTGAATTCAACGATCTTCTGAAGTCTCTCAGAATTATAAACGACAAAAAAAATGAACTATTTCTTCAATATTATGATGAATGTATAACCTTAATTTCTAATAACTATATGATTTTTTATCATCATCAGTGAATGCACAAAGTTTATGTACTTCGTATTCTCTGTGTGACCAATGTATGGAGCTCTTTTTCTTTCTTTTCTTTTAAATTATTTGTATTTATTTTACTTTTTACTACTATTTCTCCTGATTAGTTCTTTGTTTGGTGACATTTGTTTCTTTTCATCCCTTTTTGTCTGACCTCATGATTGTAATGTTCCTTAATTGTCAATAAAGAATTTTTTTGTTTTTTTTTTAATTGTAAAATCACCTTCTGTTAAACACTTTATGAGCCAGCAGGAGAACATGTGGAACATCTGGATCATCTTTATATAAAGAGCAGACAGAGTCACCTACCTCTTTACCTGCTGGTCCCGGGGGGCCCTGGGAGCCTTTCAGGCCCCCGACTCCTCTCTCTCCTGGGGGCCCCGGAGGACCAAGTTTACCACAGGAGCCCTGGTCCCCCTGTTGGACACGGCAACATGGATCAGCAACACGTATCAGCAACATGTATCAGCAACACGTATCATCAACATGTATCAGCAACATGTATCAGTAACATGTATCATCAACATGTATCAGCAACATGTATCATCAACATGTGTCATCAACATGTATCAGCAACATGTATCAGCAACATGTATCATCAACGCGTATCATCAACATGTATCAGCAACATGTATCAGCAACATGCATCATCAACATGTATCATCAACACGTATCATCAACATGTATCAACATGTATCATCAACATGTATCAGCAACATGTATCAGCAACATGTATCATCAACAAGTATCATCAACACGTATCATCAACACGTATCATCAACATGTATCAGCAACATGTATCAGCAACATGTATCATCAACAAGTATCATCAACACGTATCATCAACATGTATCAACATGTATCATCAACATGTATCAGCAACATGTATCAGCAACATGTATCATCAACATGTATCATCAACACGTATCATCAACACGTATCATCAACATGTATCATCAACACGTATCATCAACACGTATCATCAACACGTATCATCAACACGTATCATCAACACGTATCATCAACATGTATCATCAACACGTATCATCAACACGTATCATCAACACGTATCATCAACACGTATCATCAACACGTATCATCAACACGTATCATCAACACGTATCAGCAACACGTATCATCAACACGTATCAGCAACACGTATCATCAACACGTATCATCAACACGTATCATCAACACGTATCATCAACACGTATCATCAACACGTATCAGCAACACGTATCAGCAACACGTATCATCAACATGTATCAACATGTATCATCAACATGTATCATCATGTATCATCAACACGTATCATCAACACGTATCATCAACACGTATCATCAACACGTATCATCAACATGTATCATCAACATGTATCATCAACACGTATCATCAACATGTATCATCAACACGTATCAACATGTATCATCAACACGTATCATCAACACGTATCATCAACACGTATCATCAACACGTATCATCAACACGTATCATCAACACGTATCATCAACATGTATCAACACGTATCATCAACATGTATCATCAACACGTATCATCAACACGTATCATCAACATGTATCATCATGTATCATCAACACGTATCATCAACACGTATCATCAACACGTATCATCAACACGTATCATCAACATGTATCATCAACACGTATCATCAACACGTATCATCAACATGTATCATCAACACGTATCAACATGTATCATCAACACGTATCATCAACACGTATCATCAACACGTATCATCAACACGTATCATCAACATGTATCAACACGTATCATCAACATGTATCATCAACACGTATCAACATGTATCATCAACACGTATCATCAACACGTATCATCAACACGTATCATCAACATGTATCATCAACACGTATCATCAACACGTATCATCAACACGTATCAGCAACACGTATCATCAACACGTATCATCAACATGTATCAACATGTATCATCAACATGTATCAACATGTATCATCAACACGTATCATCAACACGTATCATCAACACGTATCATCAACACGTATAATCAACACGTATCATCAACACGTATCATCAACATGTATCATCAACACGTATCATCAACACGTATCATCATCAACACGTATCATCAACACGTATCATCAACATGTATCAACATGTATCATCAACACGTATCATCAACACGTATCATCAACACGTATCAGCAACACGTATCATCAACATTTATCATCAACATGTATCATCAACATGTATCATCAACATGTATCATCAACATTTATCATCGACACGTATCATGGACACGCATCATCGACACGCATCATCAACACGCATCATCAACACGTATCATCATCAACACGCATCATCGACACGCATCATCAACACGCATCATCAACACGTATCATCATCAACACGCATCATCGACACGCATCATCGACACGCATCATCAACACGCATCATCGACACGCATCATCGACACGCATCATCGACACGTATCATCAACACGTATCATCAACACGTATCATCGACACGCATCATCGACACGTATCATCAACACGTATCATCAACACGTATCATCATCATGTATCATCAACACGTATCATCATCATGTATCATCATCATGTATCATCATCATGTATCATCATCATGTATCATCATCATGTATCATCAACATGTATCATCAACACGTATCATCAACACGTATCATCATCATGTATCATCATCATGTATCATCATCATGTATCATCAACACGTATCATCAACACGTATCATCAACACGTATCATCAACATGTATCATCAACACGTATCATCATCATGTATCATCATCATGTATCATCAACATGTATCATCAACACGTATCATCAACACGTATCATCATCATGTATCATCAACACGTATCATCAACATGTATCATCATCATGTATCATCAACACGTATCATCAACATGCATCATCAACACGTATCATCAACATGTATCATCAACACGTATCATCAACACGTATCATCATCATGTATCATCAACACGTATCATCAACACGTATCATCAACACGTATCATCAACATGTATCATCAACACGTATCATCAACACGTATCATCATCATGTATCATCAACACGTATCATCAACACGTATCATCAACATGTATCATCAACACGTATCATCAACACGTATCATCAACACGTATCATCGACACGCATCATCGACACGTATCATCAACACGTATCATCAACACGTATCATCATCATGTATCATCAACACGTATCATCATCATGTATCATCATCATGTATCATCATCATGTATCATCATCATGTATCATCATCATGTATCATCAACATGTATCATCAACATGTATCATCAACACGTATCATCAACACGTATCATCATCATGTATCATCATCATGTATCATCATCATGTATCATCAACACGTATCATCAACACGTATCATCAACACGTATCATCAACATGTATCATCAACACGTATCATCATCATGTATCATCATCATGTATCATCAACATGTATCATCAACACGTATCATCAACATGCATCATCAACACGTATCATCAACATGTATCATCAACACGTATCATCAACACGTATCATCATCATGTATCATCAACACGTATCATCAACACGTATCATCAACACGTATCATCAACATGTATCATCAACACGTATCATCAACACGTATCATCATCATGTATCATCAACACGTATCATCAACACGTATCATCAACATGTATCATCAACACGTATCATCAACACGTATCATCAACACGTATCATCAACACGTATCATCATCATGTATCATCAACACGTATCATCAACACGTATCATCAACACGTATCATCATCATGTATCATCAACACGTATCATCAACATGTATCATCAACACGTATCATCAACACGTATCATCAACACGTATCATCATCATGTATCATCAACACGTATCATCAACACGTATCATCAACACGTATCATCATCATGTATCATCAACACGTATCATCAACATGTATCATCAACACGTATCATCAACACGTATCATCAACATGTATCATCAACACGTATCATCAACACGTATCATCAACACGTATCATCAACACGTATCATCAACATGTATCATCAACACGTATCATCAACATGTATCATCAACACGTATCATCAACACGTATCAGCAACACGTATCATCAACACGTATCATCAACATGTATCATCAACATGTATCATCAACATGCATCATCAACACGTATCATCAACATGTATCATCAACACGTATCATCAACATGTATCATCAACACGTATCATCATCATGTATCATCATCATGTATCATCAACATGTATCATCAACACGTATCATCAACATGCATCATCAACACGTATCATCAACATGTATCATCAACACGTATCATCAACACGTATCATCATCATGTATCATCAACACGTATCATCAACACGTATCATCAACACGTATCATCAACATGTATCATCAACACGTATCATCAACACGTATCATCATCATGTATCATCAACACGTATCATCAACACGTATCATCAACATGTATCATCAACACGTATCATCAACACGTATCATCAACACGTATCATCAACACGTATCATCATCATGTATCATCAACACGTATCATCAACACGTATCATCAACACGTATCATCAACACGTATCATCAACATGTATCATCAACACGTATCATCAACATGTATCATCAACACGTATCATCAACACGTATCATCATCATGTATCATCAACACGTATCATCAACACGTATCATCAACACGTATCATCAACATGTATCATCAACACGTATCATCAACACGTATCATCATCATGTATCATCAACACGTATCATCAACACGTATCATCATCATGTATCATCAACACGTATCATCAACATGTATCATCAACACGTATCATCAACACGTATCATCAACATGTATCATCAACACGTATCATCAACACGTATCATCAACACGTATCATCAACACGTATCATCAACACGTATCATCAACACGTATCATCAACATGTATCATCAACACGTATCATCAACACGTATCAGCAACACGTATCATCAACACGTATCATCAACATGTATCATCAACATGTATCATCAACATGCATCATCAACACGTATCATCAACATGTATCATCAACACGTATCATCAACATGTATCATCAACACGTATCATCATCATGTATCATCATCATGTATCATCAACATGTATCATCAACACGTATCATCAACATGCATCATCAACACGTATCATCAACATGTATCATCAACACGTATCATCAACACGTATCATCATCATGTATCATCAACACGTATCATCAACACGTATCATCAACACGTATCATCAACATGTATCATCAACACGTATCATCAACACGTATCATCATCATGTATCATCAACACGTATCATCAACACGTATCATCAACATGTATCATCAACACGTATCATCAACACGTATCATCAACACGTATCATCAACACGTATCATCATCATGTATCATCAACACGTATCATCAACACGTATCATCAACACGTATCATCATCATGTATCATCAACACGTATCATCAACATGTATCATCAACACGTATCATCAACACGTATCATCAACACGTATCATCATCATGTATCATCAACACGTATCATCAACACGTATCATCAACACGTATCATCATCATGTATCATCAACACGTATCATCAACATGTATCATCAACACGTATCATCAACACGTATCATCAACATGTATCATCAACACGTATCATCAACACGTATCATCAACACGTATCATCAACACGTATCATCAACATGTATCATCAACACGTATCATCAACATGTATCATCAACACGTATCATCAACACGTATCAGCAACACGTATCATCAACACGTATCATCAACATGTATTAGTAACATCAGCAATATGTATCAGACAGCTATCAGTGATGAACTGCAGACATTTTAACGCAGTTTAAGGCAAAACCCACATAGTTTTTCTTATGTAGCACAAATTTGCCATTTTGAAACTTTACAACCCCAAACTAGAGACCTGGAGCATTCAGAGGATGAGCAGCTTTCCTAGGTTCATTAACAATAATACGGTTTCTCAGCCGTTTGTAGAACCGAAGTGCTCGTCATCCAATCACAGAAAATACAGAAATCTACAAAATGACCAAAAGTTTTTGAACCCAAATCTCAGCATGGATTCTTCTCTGTTGTTACAAAGGTCTTTATATATTGATGTTATATTCTAGAGGGGTTTTATCACCATTTTTATCCATTTCTTCTACCTTTAAAAAACTCCTGAAGACCCATCTCTTCAGAGAGCATCTTCTCTCCTAGCACCACACGATAATTCTACTCCTTAAAGAATTGTCACTAGCACTTATTAATGCACTAATTATTATTGCACTATACCTTGATTGTTTGTTTTTACTCTTCCTGTAAGTCGCTTTGGATAAAAGCGTCTGCTAAATGACTAAATGTAAATGTAAATCCAATTTCCATATGAATAAAATTTGCATTATTGAGCACCAAATGTGTTTAACAAATGCTAACAACCCAAAAATTGCTGCAACAACTTCTGGGACCCAGTTGAACATTCACCATAATAGGCTTCAATACATAAATAATTAATCCATTAAGTCATTTTAATTAGATATTTTTGACCAGAACAACATGACTCTCAGTGCTGAGCTTCATCTCAGATTAATCTTCAGGTTCACAGATTTCAGATTATGTCAACCTCTTCTATGACATTTATTGTTGACCTGCTATCTCCCCCTAAACAACCATCAGAAAGCTCTTTGAACAGTAAGAGGATAGCTGACCTGGTCTCCTTTTCGTCCAGGAGGTCCTTCATTTCCTGTTTGTCCAGGGAGACCCTGATGATGACACAATACACAATAAATGTAAACAAACACACTGGGGATTTCTGCAAAACTGTCAACTCCCTTTGAAATAATATAAAGGTGATTAAGGTGACTAATTCATTCTATTTTCTTTGTTTCAGTCCATATCAACAATTTTATTCTGAAAATACAACAAGGATGAAAGGGGGATTGAGGCTGCTTCAGCCAATGAAATGTAGTTTAACTTTTTAAATAATATCTGACTAACTTAACTTAAATAGTTTCCATTCAAGTACGTGTGGTTGCATTATTCTGTTTAAATTCCAGAATGAAAAATATGGTACATTTGGAGAAAGGGTTATCACATAAATTATGTGCCTGTCCTTATTTCGGGTAAAAGTTTAGGGTGACTGCAGCTAATCATAACTGGCAAAAAAATGGTGCAGAAAATAACCTTAAATTGAATATTTCTGCACTTTAAACAGAAAACAGCGTTCAGTAATGGGAGTGAAGCTGCATGTTTCCAGGTGTATTCATGCAGAGTTTACACTGGTTTCTAAGCTCTTTGCTTCATTCTGTTGAAGCATAGTTTCAGTGTCTTGTTGTTAACTCAGAGGAGAAACTAACCCACTGATCACCTGCAGACGTGAGGAGATAAAAACAAACGCTCTGCAGAGAAACAGATGACATTTACTGGTTTATGAAGTATATTATGCTTATGTTTTTGAGGTTTTTTCATTGTTTTTTCCTCCTTTCCTCTCCTCATGTTGTGCTGTATTTCTTTATCTTCATCTCTGTCTTCTGTCAGATTGTTTGTGTGATTTTTATACGTTTTGGACGGGTTGTACTACCCTGTGCAATGACAATAAAGGCTTCTGATTGATTGATTGATTGATTGATTTATTTTAAGGTCAAACATGTCTCTGAAACGAAATGCATCCTTAAAAACAATAAATGTCAAAGTGATAATCATCCCGTACATGTGAAGCCTGGAGGATAAATATTTGATTTTTGTTTAATTTGTATACAGTTTTACAATTTTGTGTCTTTTTTAAATAATTTTGTGTCTTTTTTGGTAATTTTGTGTCTTTTTTAAACAATTTTGTGTCTTTTTTAAATAATTTTGTGTCTTTTTTGGTAATTTTACGAATACGAATACGAATACAAATACGAATACGAATATGAATACGAAGACTTTATTATCCACTGAGTGGACATTCCTCTTTGGTTTCACCATAGATATGTCTCAAAACAAACAGAATAAATAGTAAAACAATAAAGAAAAACATATGTGTCTTTTTGAATAATTTTGTGTCTTTTTTTAATAATTTTGTGTGTTTTTTGTGTGCCAGTTTATTCTAAATAATAACATGTTTGTGCAGGACTCAAGGTCCATTTAGCAGCTTGTATCTTCTTAGACCTTGTTGCAAACTATAATCCTCTAAAAGATAATTAATTCAAACTCTAAAGCTTTTCTTATTTATTTTTCGGCCATTTTGAAGGCTTTATTGACATGGAGAGACAGAAACTCACTCACCTGTTCTCCGTCCTGTCCTGTGGGTCCAGCATCCCCAGGTGATCCAGGTAAACCCTGCAGGATCAGCAGCAGCATTACTAACTGAACATTAATGAAGGTTTCACACTGAACATCTTCACTGTTACATAGTTTACCTTGTGGCCCCGTTCCCCTGCTGCTCCTGATAACCCGTCGGCCCCCGTCGGCCCCTGAGGACGTCAACAAACATTTAATAACTTTAAATAGTTTATGTTGAGACACACTCGTATGTAAACACAGATATCGATGATTTGCCCCTTTTCTGGCCTATAAAACATGAATAAAGCAGCATGTGATGGTAGGTACCCACTCACTGGGATTCCTGCGGGCCCCTGAGGCCCCTGAGGTCCTGGGGGCCCGGAGCTTCCTCTGGGTCCAGGTTTACCAGCTGCCCCGTCACCTCCTGGGAGACCTGGAGGGCCCTGGAGGAGACAGAAAGCTTTTTTAACCCTCTATAGTACGCATTATATGCAAGTTAGGAAAAAATGTTTGTGGTTTTTTTTGTGTGTGTTTTTTGTCTTAAAATAGACTAAATAGGGCCAATTGTGGCCCTCGTGACGATATTTTGTGGCCCCCACCTTGATATGAAAGTTTAATGTGAGTTTTATATGAATGGCACTTTACTGTGTTGTGTGTGGAAGGTCCCTTTAATTACTGTTTTGGTCATTTTGTGTCTTTTTTTTGGTAATTTTGCGTCTTTTTTTGTAAATTTGTGTCTTTTTTAATTATTTTGTGTCTTTTTTGGTAATTTTGTGTCTTTTATTAAATTATTTTGTGTCTATTTTAATAATCCTGTGTCTTTTCTTTTTGTAATTGTGTGCCTTTTTTTAATTATTTTTGTGTCTTTTTTGTCATAATTTTGTGTCTTTTTTGATAATTGTGTGTCTTTTTTTAGTAATTTTGTGTCTTTTTTGTCATAATTTAGTTTTTTGTCATAATTTTGTGTCTTTTTTTAATAATTTTGTGTCTTTTTTGGTAATTTTGTGTCTTTTTTTAATAATTTTGTGTCTTTTTTGGTAATTTTGTAATAGTCAGTCAATTCATCGTCAGTTTGTTTTAAAATCAGGTATATAATGAGATGCATGTCAGTGCACATAAACACAAACACAGGTTGGACTAGATTTGATGAATCAGTGATCCAGATCGAGACGAGCTGACATTTTATAGATTTTATAATGATACATTATCAGCATCAGTGACATATAATCAATAAAATCACTATTTTTCATTATGATTGAGTGATTTGGTCATATGTAATCTTATTAAGGAAATATTATTGATGCTGTATTGAGACTTTTGAACAGAATCCTGTTAAATCAAGAGCTGAAGGTGTGGTGTATTAATTTGAAGATGTATTAAAATATCTGACATATAGCAGTTTAAATATGCATCAAACATGTTTTGATAAACACACAGAAATCTGACCAACAGTTTCAGTTAGGAAATCCCACTGCACCATTTGGAACAATAACAGGCAAGCAAGAGACCTGACGCACAAATATTAGATATAATAGAGACAGAAATTAGGATTACTGGGACTTGCTGTTTGAACCATGAACCTGTTTTTGTGTATCTTGAATATTGTATCTGTTTTGTAATACTTGTCAATAAATCCCACACAGGGCTTTCTTTATAGAACGCGCCCTTTTCAGGAACGGAAAAACGATGAGACGTCTTACTGGTTGAGGGAATAAATTGAAATTAAACAGCTTTTTTTTTGTTCACAACACACAAACAGCTGTTGACAGATTCCTGACAGCAGCAAGAGAAATATCTGATGTCTGACACCAAACATGAACTTTGTTGCTCTCGGTGCTCCTCGTCTCTCTTCAATATCAGTCAAATTAAAGCAGAATTAATTAAATACTGTGTTTCCAATTTAAAACCACTTAGATGCAAACACAACAGTCCTGTAACACACAAGAACGTGTCACTGTGAACTGTAACTTACTGGAGCTCCCTGAATCCCTTTGGATCCTTCGTCTCCATGACGACCCTGAGAGCAAAAAACAAAAGTATCTTTAAAAGCTCAAAGCTGATAAAAAGTTTTCTCTTGTAATAATATAAATGTCCTATGTAATGACATGTAATTCTATTAGTCAGCACTTTTCACAGGCAAACAGTCATTTAAAATGCTTCACAAGAGAATAAAACACAGAAAAACACAATACAACCAGAAAACATTATCATTAGGTACATAAATCAATATTGTAGTTTGGTATGTTTAAGGTTAATTGGTTTTCTCTGAACATTGTTTTGGTCTTTTAAAACTTGCATGTACATTTTTATTTTATTTGTATGTTATTTGATTTTATTCTTTTTAACGTATTTATCCTGTTAATGTGAAGCACTTTGTGACTTCTGTCTGCGAAAGGTGATATTATAAATAAAGTTTACTTACTTACATTATTACATGGTCGCCCATAAAGTTGGAATTAAATTTATTTTTTTAGCTCTTTCCATGAAACGATTGTGACAATGTGATTTATTCTTGACAGATAAAGTGTTTATCTTCTCTAAACGTTATTAATCAATCTCTTCCAAACATATCACAATGAAACTGAAACCATAACTAACAGAGAATTAAGTCTGAAAACTAAGTTATTGTAACTTTATGCGCGACTGTGCAGAAATAAAAAAGGGATGCTTTATTTATGAACTTTGTGAGTTTGTGTGTTTGATATTTTCTGCGCTGGTTTTTCAAATTAAAACACAGTTTCCAGTAAGTGATAGTTTGTAACACTGATTACTGGTTTTACAGGTTAAACCCATCAACAACATGCAGAATAAATAAAATATGTGGTTCTTTCTTATTTATGTCGACTCTCTCCTGTTAGAGGTTTGTCTCACCTGAGGCCCCCGGGGGCCCGAGTCTCCTGGAGGACCCGGCAGGCCCTGACACACAGAAACACAGAAAACAAGTCTGAACATGGAGATTATTAACACGTCTACTGACACGTCTGTCTGTCTGTCTGTCTGTCTGTCTGTCTGTCTGTCTGTCTGTCTGTCTGTCTGTCTGTCTGTCTGTCTGGGTGAGGAAAAAGAGAAGATCTTTGTGTAAGCTCTAAATATTCTAAATATTATTTATACCCAAGTCGCTCTTAACACTTTCACAACTGCATGATTTTTTTTTTCTGTTGTTCAGAACAGAAATGATACTAAATATAATAAAAAGCAATTAAACAAGTGACAAGTGCTCCACAAACCATGGCAACGAGTATAACTGTGATGTTACAAAATATAATAAAATAAAATAAAAAAAAATAAAATATATGTATATATATATATATATATATATATATATATATATATAATATATATATACTGAACAGGTATGTCTTTACAAAAATATGATATATAAATTATAAAAAATATATATAAATAGTATATAATATATGTATGTATTATATATATATATATATTTTTTTAATTTATACATATATTATTTCTATATTTTTTTATTTTTATTATTTATATATATTATTATTATTATTATTATAATATATTAAATAAAAATGTATCTGAAAATTTTCTATTTTCTGCTTTTCAGATATTTTATACTCAAAAGTCAATATTGAGATAAAGACTTGTTAACACAATTATTATTATAAATTTGGAAAAATATATACATAATATGCACATGCACATGCATACATATATACAAATATAACACAAATCATGACTGAAAATAACATTTAATCATTAATGTGGAACTGTTTGGTGATGCTTTTTATTGTCCCAACACATTCTCACTGTATTATTAATATTCTCCTATAAACGCTGAACATAAACATCCTACTTACTATGTAAAAACTGTCTGTATATCTCAGAATAATGTTGTTTTTAGGTGGAGAGATTAAATATTACTGAATATCTTTCTTTGAAAAACACTAAGTTGTTATCCAGCCAGAGGCTTTAAAGCTCCTTCCCTCTGACTAAAGAAAGTTTTTCACTGACATGTTGAGCTTATTGTCACCTTTAACAAGAAATCACAGGTTTAAAAAAATCACTTTTTGATAACAATGTTCCCACAGACTCCGTGTCCAACCAGCTCTAATTACTTTCTCTTTATTCCTCCAAGAATAAAACATGGAGATTAAACCTACTCAGGCTCCATTTGGCCCTTTTTGTTCACAGGATTATTTTCTACCATGATGAGTGAAGCTTTCCATTCATTCAGTGATGGATTTAGGGCGACAATGTTATTATACTTAACGAAAACTAACAAAATAACCACAACTAGAATTGAACAAAACATTTTCGTTAACTGAAATAAAAGTTTTTTTAAAAACAATAACTAACTGAAACTGTATTTTGTGGTTACAAACTAACTAAACTATGGCATTGTGTCATTTATGGGTGGTTTTGTGGTTTTTTTTGGGTTATTTGATGTCTTTTTGTGTAATTTTTTGGTCATTTATGGGTGGTTTTGTGTCTTTTTTGGGTGATTTTGTGTCTTTTTTGACATTTTTTTTTCATTTTTGGGTGATTTTGTGTCTGTTTTGTCTTTTTTTTTGGTAATTCTGTGTCTTTTTTGTAAATTTTTTTGTCATATTGTGTCTTCTTTGGTCATTTTGTGCCTCTTTTTTCTCATTTTGAGTCAGGTAGCATGTATTTGTTTAATTCTAACTAATTATTTCTTATTTTTTGTCAGTTGGTTTTTGCAGTACAGCTGATGAATTCTCTATGTAACTTCCCTCTGTGACAGATTGATGGATCTCTCTGTGCCACCATGTGAGTGAGCAGTAAGTTTGTCCAATGACAAGAAGTGAACTCAGGAAACAGTCCCAGCGAACATTTACTCAAAGTGACTCTTTCCATGCAACAGGGACTTTCTCATACCCAGATGTAACCAACCACAGAGGAGGAGTGATTTATGGGGCGCAGAGACTCTGACGAGTTTAAAGGAGAAAGTTTGACCTTTTAACTTCATGTAAAACTTCCCCAACCACCAGCAAAGAGTCTGTTTAATGTAGAAATAAAGGTTCCACTGCCTGCTGTAGAGTTCCTGTGGGAGTTTAACAGAACATTAATCCTGTTTTACCAATGATGTTTGTATAGTTAGACTATTTACATTAGAGCACATAGAGAGTCTGTCAGCTGATGGTGCGTTCAAGGTCTACACGAAACCACGTTGTTCCAAGCTCCAAGTTCCGACTTTCAAGTTCTGACTTTGAGTGTAAATTAAACACAACATACGGTGTTACAGTAGGAACACCGTATGTTAGTGTTAGACCCACCTTCAAAATAAGAGCACATGGATGTGTTAGCAGAATCCACCACAGAATTTACAAGAAGACTGTCAAAATATGACGTCTTTTTTGGTGTCTTTTTTGGTCATTTTTGTCTTTTTGGTGTCTTTTTTTGGTCTTTTTGTGTCTTTTTAGTGTCTTTTTTGGTCTTTTTTGGTCTTATTTGTGTCTGTTTTTGGTCTTTTTGTGTCTTTTTTATGTCTTTTTTGGTCTTTCTTGTGTCTTTTTTGGTCTTTTTTTGGTCTTATTTGTGTCTGTTTTTGGTCTTTTTGTGTCTTTTTGTGTCTCTTTTGGGTTTTTTTGTGTCTTTTTTGTGTCTTTTTTGATCTTTTTGTGTCTCTTTTTGGTCTTTTTTGGTCTTTTTTTGTGTCTCTTTTGGTCATTTTGTGTCTTTTTGTGTCTTTTCTTGGTCTTTTTTGGTCTTTTTTGTCTTTTTTTCAGTTAAATTTACAAGTTGTTCTTTAAAGTTGTTTACATTTGTACTGTATTTTTTGCAGAATTATTCTGGTAATCAGCTGACAGTTTTTTTCTGTTAAAGCAACATATTTCTTGCTATCTTATAGCCCTATAAGACTCCATAGAGTTAATTTTTTTTTTACAGTGTAGATTATATGATGTCATTACAAAGAAAAATGTACTTACTGCACTGGCAGATCATTTTACCCGTTTCAAGCATGCATTTCCTAATTCTAGTCATTTATTTCTCATTTTTCCCCAGTTGTTTCTGCAGAGCAGACTGCAGCAGAGTGTCTCTGTCCTCTAACAGTCTAACATCAGATTTGACCCCGACAGAATCGATCACTGTGACCTGTTCTCCTCTAGAAATACCTGCTCCCTGCACACCAGCAGCACACTTCACTGGTTTACCTTCATTTACCAGAAGCTCCTCTCTGTGACCCCGACACAGCTGCTGTCTTTATCAAATCCTCTCAACAATACTGGCTGCAGCCTCCTGCAGCTCTAATGGTTCCCCAGGGTCACAGAGAGAAATACTACAGGAAAACTAAATAAATGTGGACTTACTGCAGCTCCTGGCTTCCCAACAGGCCCCGGGAAACCTCGGAGACCCGGCTCGCCCTGCACCACAACACACACACACACACACACACACACACACACACACACACACACACACACACACACACACACACACACACACACACACAGGTAATGGTGAGGGCTTTCTGCTCACTAAAAGGATTTCAAGGTATTTCTAAAAAGTCTGCACTGACCTATATTGTTAAAAATGTCAGAAAATGTCTGAATATCAATTTCCTTCTTCTGCACACTGTAAAAAAGGTGTTTAAAAACCAGATCAAACAGTAAATCTAAAGGTCTAAAACCAGATCAAACAGTAAATCTAAAGGTCTAAAACCAGATCAAACAGTAAATCTAAAGGTCTAAAACCAGATCAAACAGTAAATCTAAAGGTCTAAAACCAGATCAAACAGTAAATCTAAAGGTCTAAAACCAGATCAAACAGTAAATCTAAAGGTCTAAAACCAGATCAAACAGTAAATCTAAAGGTCTAAAACCAGATCAAACAGTAAATCTAAAGGACTAAAACCAGATCAAACAGTAAATCTGAGGGAAATGATCTTGCTGCATGGACAGATAATTTACCTTGACAAGATTTATTAAATTAAGATTATTAAATCTAGAAAAAAGCATGTTGAACACTTAAAATAAGAAATTAACTCTCAAAACCAGATTTTTGATTTTGATTTGATACTTTATTTATACCAAGAGGTAGATTTGGTGTGCAGTCGAGTGAGATGTCTCAGCACAAAACACACAGCATACAGACATTAAGAACACAACAGACAGATGAAAGACACAGTAACCATTAAGAAAATAAAAAATAAAAAAAAATAAAAACTCAAAGAAGTGCACCACTGCATCCCATTGAATGCCATAGATAAAAAGTAAATCGAATAAATAAGTAGATAAAAATTTTATGATGGTAAGGATGGATAATTAAAAAGCAACTGTCATGGCCTTAGTAAATGGTATGTTTTATTTACTTCCCTGATGGCAGAGGGAACAAAGCTTTCTCTAAATCGCTTCGTTTTACATGTAGGCAATTTGTATCTGCGGCCAGATGGGAGAAGCTGAAATAGTTTGTGTAGTGGGTGGGAGCCATCTCGCAGAATGGAACCAGCTATCCTCTGCAACTGCCTAGTGTAGAGAGCTTCAGGGTTAAGTTGCGTCTCACCAATCAGCCTGCTAGACCACCTGACTATTTGTTTGAGGGAGTTTTTATTTTTAAGAGACAGATTGCTAAACCAGCACACCAAGCAAAAGGATAAAATAGATTCAATAAAAGCACGGTAAAAAAGAGTCAGTAGGGTTCGGTCTATGTGTAGATAGGACAGTTTCCTCATAAAGTACAGGCGCTGGTTGGCCTTTTTAAAGACAGCTTCACAATTTGCCTCAAATGTGAGCTTGTTGTCAATAATGGTGCCAAGGTATTTGTACTTGTCCACTGTCTCCACTATCTGACCTTTTATGTCTGTAGGCATCTGTGCCTGATAGATAAATTAAAGCTGCCAGCAGTGATGAACTGGCCCGAGCAGAGTGACCATATTTCTAAATTTAATAAAAAACAGAAAAAAATAGTCAGAAAAACAGAAAAAAAAAACAGTCAGAAACAAAAAAAATAGTCAGAAAAAACAGAAAAAATAGTCAAAAAAAAAGAGAAAAAAATTAGTCAGAAACACAGAAAAAAATTGTCAGAAAAACTGAAAAAATTTAAAATAAAAAATAAGAAATGAACTCTTAAAATTAGATAAATAGAAGATAAGAAAATAAAGATAAAAAAACAAAGAAGACAAAAAAAACACAACAAAAAAGATTTAGAAGTGTTAGATCATTTATCTTGTTTTAAGAGTTAATTTCTTATTTTAAGTGTTCAACATGCTTATTTCTAGATTTAATAATCCTAATCTAATAAATCTTGTCAAGGTAAATTATCTGTCCATGCAGCAAGATCATTTCCCTCAGATTTACTGTTTGATCTGGTTTAGTTGTGAGGTTTCTGCTCACTAAAAGGATTTCAAGGTATTTCTAAATAGTCTTCACTGACCTATAATGTCAAAAATGTCAGAAAACGTCTGAATATTAATTTCCTTCTTGTGATTAACTTTCCTTCTAAACGATCTTTTCACTCCGCTGCACATGTTTCAGCCTCTCCTCCTGTTCCTTTCTCCAGTCAACAAAGATCACTTTTACCAGCTGCCTTTGACATTTGAAATAGAAAAAAAGGGGAAAAAGAAAGAACGTACCCGTTCTCCTGAGAACCCCGTCGGCCCACGCATGCCCAGGTTCCCCTGGAGACCCTGATGGGGAAGGAACAGGTGGAAGAATTTCATTCAAACATATCTGGAACATACCTGGATATTGATAGAATCTGTACAGACTGTAGGTAGTAATATAAGGCTCAGGAAGGCTGATTTAATGTGCAATGTGTAGGGTACATGGTGATTTTCCTAATAACCTGTAATAACCTGTAATAACGCAATAAATAAGAGCAGAATGTGGGAGCTGTTTACTCCTGTTTTGTTCCTTTGCTGAGGGTTTTATTCTCTGGATAAGGCAGCTCTTAGACCTACAGTTGTAAACTTGATTTGTACTGTGGTGTGCTTTTATGAAATCATGTACTTGAATGGAGCAGGGGTCTCAAACTCAAATTACCTGGGGGCTGCTGGAGGCAGTATCAAAATGACCAAAAAAAGACACAAAAAGACCAAAAAAAGACACAAAATGACCAAAAAACCCCACAAAATTACAAAAGAAGACACAAAACGCCCAGAAAAAACAACAAAATCACAAAAAAAGACACAATATGACACGAAATTACCCAAAAAAAGACACAAAATTACAAAAAAAAAGACACAAAAAGACCAAAAAAGACACAAAGTGACCAAAAAAGACACAAAGTGACCAAAAAAGACACAAGATGACCAAAAACCCCCCACAAAATTCCAAAAAAAGATACTAAATTACCAAAAATAGACACAAAATTACTAAAAAAGACACAAAATTATTTTAAAAAGACATAATTACCAAAAAAGACACAAAATTCCAAAAAAAAGACAAAATGACCAAAAACAAACCGCAAAATTACTAAAAAGACACAAAATTACTAAAAAAGACACAAAATTACCAAATAAACCACACAAAATTACTAAAAAAAGACACAAGATTATTTAAAAAAGTCAATCACTTACATACATGCCTACTGGGCCCTGAGGTCCCTCCACGCCCGGCTTCCCTGTGAAACCCTGACAGAAACACAGAGAGACACATCTAAATAACAATAATAACATGTTGGTAATATAAACAGACAGATTCCTGAGTGTGTTGATGTGATGCAGGTCAAGGCTCACCTTGTCTCCGGGGGGTCCTGGTGGTCCTGGAGGTCCTGGTTTCCCTGCTGGCCCCTGTCACATAAAACACCTGATCAATACCATCTGTTTCACTGGTTCCCAACCTTTTACATGAGGGAACCACGTTTTTACCATTGTAAACTTTGGCGACCCTCTCTTTTTCTTTTTGAGATATTCAGCATTTTCGTCTCCCTGACGCGTTGCCATTTTTCCATTAGCTCTGTGTTTCTGTTGTTAGGTGAGGTTACCGCTAGGTGAGGTTACCACTAGGTGAGGTTACCGCTAGGTGAGGCTACCGCTAGGTGAGGTTACCACTAGGTGAGGTTACCACTAGGGGAGGTTACCGCTATGCGAGGTTACCGCTAGGTGAGGTTACCGCTATGCGAGGTTACCGCTGGGTGAGGTTACCGCTAGGTGAGGTTACCGCTGGGTGAGGTTACCGCTAGGTGAGGTTACCGCTAGGTGAGGTTACCGCTAGGTGAGGTTACAGCTAGGTGAGGTTACCGCTAGGTGAGGTTAGCGCTAGGCGAGGTAACCGCTAGGTGAGGTTACCGCTAGGTGAGGTTACCGCTAGGCGTGGTTACTGCTAGGTGAGGTTACCGCTAGGCGAGGTTACCGCTAGGTGAGGTTACCGCTAGGTGAGGTTGACACTAGGTGAGGTTACCACTAGGCGAGGTTCATGCTAGGTGAGGTTACCACTAGGCGAGGTTACCGCTAGGTGAGGTTACCACTAGGCGAGGTTACCGCTAGGCGAGGTTACCGCTAGGTGAGGTTACCACTAGGCGAGGTTCATGCTAGGTGAGGTTACCACTAGGCGAGGTTACCGCTAGGCGAGGTTACCGCTAGGCGAGGTTACCGCTGGGTGAGGTTACCGCTAGGTGAGGTTACCGCTAGGCGAGGTTACTGCTAGGTGAGATTACCGCTAGGTGAGGTTAAAGCTAGGTAAGTTAACCGCTAGGTGAGGTTACCGCTAGGTGAGGTTACCGCTAGGTGAGATTACCGCTAGGTGAGGTTACCGCTACGTGAGGTTACCGCTAGGTGAGATTACCGCTAGGTGAGGTTACCGCTACGTGAGGTTACCGCTAGGTGAGATTACCGCTAGGTGAGGTTACCGCTAGGTGAGATTACCACTAGGTGAGGTTACCGCTACGTGAGGTTACCTGTGTATACTGCAGGAGGGATGTTACATGTCCTTATTCTTGTGATATGGCCTTTATTTTTAAACTTTTCTATAGTGATTTTCTATTTAAATAAATGAATAAACGTTTAATGTAGCCCTTATTTAGTTGTTTTTGTCTCACTAATGAATGAAATGCTGACTCATCTATATTTAACACATCCCTTAAAATCAGGAGGGCTGCCAGACTGGAGGTTAGATTGGTTGGTTTGTATGAGCGTCACGTTTCTGCCCAGTTTTAGTTTCACAGAAGTTTGAACAAACTTTGAGCAAAACCCTGTTGGCTGTTGGCTTTTTCACAGGAAATAGATTTACAATCAACCCATCTGCTCTCTCTCTCTCTCTCGAGCCATATGCTTCAGTGGATCTCTTCATTTCCACAAAAACTTCCTGCCTGTCTCTGGAAAACTCAGTTTCACACAATAGTTAGTGTCTTCCCACAGACACAGAGGTAGAATACAGATATATATATATATATATATATATATATATATATATATATATATATATATATATATATATATTTATAGCGTACCAGAGATCCTGGTGGGCCGTCGGCTCCTCTCTCCCCGGCCAATCCTTGAAAACCCTGAAAAAGTAGAAAAAGTAATCAAAGAGTTGGAAGAAAAGAAGTGAAAACTTAGAAGAATGAGAGAAAACATCATGAGTTGCAAAGCTGACCAATAATAGAAAAGTGCAAATGTGGAACAAACTCATTTATTTCTAGTAATTAACAAACGAGCACTGAGCTGCTAAATTATTAGTTTAAATACGTCGAGTCAGAATTTTCCTGACTGTTGCTTAATCTGCTGTTTAATTGCTTCTTGGTCATTTAATTCGTTCGTGTCATTATATATATAATGTATCGGTGATTAGGAGTTTAATTTAACTCTCTAAGTCCATTTTGTAAAACCAAACTTATTACCCAGCAGCTGAAATTCTGCAGTTTTTAAGTGGTAATAAAGTCGTTTCCTCTGGTCACCGCAAGACTTTTGTCTGAAGATGTTTGTCATGGTTTCAGCCAGGTTCAATCATTAATTTCAGCATAAAATGGCATTTTAGCTTAGCAACAGTTAGCTCGGGCTTGGGGGCAATAGATGGTCCTTTCCTGCACTGCAAAAATGGTGTCTAAAAACAAGATAAAAAACACTTTGTGTCTTTCTTTGTGTTTTTTTTTTGTGTTTTTGTGTCTTTTTTTGTCTTTTTTATGCCTTTTTTGGTTATTTTACGTCTTTTGTTTCTTTTTTGGTCATTTTTCATCTTTTGTATCTTTTTTGTGTGTCTTTTTTGGTGTTTTTGTCTTTTTGTGTCTTTTGTTGGTTATTTTACATCTTTTGTGTCTTTTTTGTGGGTTTTTTGTCTTTTTTGGTTATTTTACCTCTTTTGTTTCTTTTTTGGTCATTTTGCGCCTTTTTGTGTATTCTTTTGGTGTTTCTTGTCTTTTTGTGTCTTTTTTGCTGTTTTTTTTGTCTTTTTTGGTCATTTTACGACTTTTGTTTCTTTTTTGGTCATTTTACGTCTTTTTTGTGTCTTTTTTTGGTCCTTTTGTGTCTTTTTACATCTTCTTTTGGTCACAAAATGACCAATTATTTGTTTCTTACCAAGATAAAAAAAAAAAACTTTACATTTAGAAGTGTTAGATAATTCATCTTGTTTTAAGAGTTAATTTCTTATTTTAAGTGTTCAACATGCTTATTTCTAGATTTAATAATCTAAATTTAATAAATCTTGTCAAGGTAAATTATCTGTCCATGCAGCAAGATCATTTCCCTCAGATTTACTGTTTGATCTGGTTTTAGACCTTTAGATTTACTGTGTTATCTGGTTTTTAAACACCTTTTTTGCAGTGTAAGCATGTGTGTGATATATAAACATGTATTTATGAACACCTGATCTCTTTAAGTGTCTGGCTGCAGGTCTGGTTAAACTAGTAAAACTGTTTCTTTCTGTCAGTGTTTTGTTGTGTTTGCCGGCTCATGAGTCACCAGAGTCCTCCATATTTAATCCGGCCTGTCTTGTAAAACTGTTACAATGTGTTTTTATTCTGTGAACCCTGCAGCTTTGTGGCAAAGAGGCGAGAAGCCGAGCTGGAGGACTGAAGGCTGAGGTCACCGTGAGGTTCCTTACCGCCAATCCTTTACTGCCGCCGCCGCCGGCTGCACCCGAAGGACCCTGAAACACAGAAAACACCAACAATGAGATTTCTCCCCAGAAGCATTAAGAGGTCATTCAGAGTGCACATAGTCAATATCATCACTTTATTTCATTAAATGATTAACTCATGAATCTCTTATCTTATCAAGCCATTTAACTTTAAATAACTAAGAAGATCGATTCCACTCTGATATATCTGCTTATTACCGTAAATATGATGCTACAACCACAAGATGTTTACCAGACGTCAGGGAAAAAAAAACGATATGGCGATATTTTGCGTGGCAATATTATATCGAGTCATGGCTACGGTGTCCCTGAAGGCTCACAGTGATGCAACTTAAGAAAAAACACATGCAAATACACAAAACACAAGCAAACTGAGAAAACATCTTCATCATCTGACAACACAAGAGCAGCATTTAGAAAACAAAGACCACAACACAACAGAAATGTTTCCAGAGGACACTTAAAACTGATACACACGTCTGGACACGCTTGATATTATCACATCATTTCATGATAATGATATTTTCATGATATAACGTGATATATAGCGTTAGCCCGCTAGCCCGTATCAATCACATTGCAGTGAAACAAATCAAATAAATGAATGATTCATGTTGCTATGCTATCGATCGCGGCTAATGTTAGCATGCTGCTGATCGGCTGTTAACGTTAGCATGCTATCAATTGTTATAACGCTATAACATGGAAATTATAATTATCTTGAAATAACGTGATAATATCACATGCATATGATAAGATAATTTCACTTTATCAAGTTATAATGTCAACATATCACGTTATTTCATGAAAATGATATTTTCATGATGTAACGTAGTATATAGTGTTAGCCTGCTAGCCCGTATCAATCACATTGCAGTTAAAGAAATCAACAAAAAAATCAAATAAATGAATGCTATCGATAGTGGCTAACTTTAGCATGCTATCAATTGCGACTAACGTTAGCATGCTGGCAATCGGCTGTTAACGTTAGCATGCTATCGATCGTTATAACGTTATAACATTGAAATGATCATTATCTTGAAATAACTTGATAATATCAAGCGTGTCCAGACAAGTGCATCACTTTTAAGTGTCCTCTGGAAACACTTCTGTTGTGTTGTGGTCTTTGCAGCGTTTTCTAAATGCCAGATTGATGAAGATGTTTCCTCAGTTTGCTTGTGTTTTGTGTTCTATAAGAAGTGAGGAGCATTTATGGGTACAAGTCGGGAACCGGCCTACTTTACATATTTCAAGGGTGCTGAATCCAAAAAAAAAATGGTTCCCAAGCAAAATTTTGAGTTTTTGACCTTCTAATTTGCATATCAAAATGGCTGCCAAATTGCCCATCTTGCACAGTCATTGGACCATTTCCCCCTAGTTTTTTGTAAGTAGGCAATCAAGATGAGGAAATTAAGTTTCTAGATCGATAGTCAAGGGTCAGAGCAAGGATATAGTGCATTTTTAATGTATATATACATGCAAATGTACAACTTCTAAGGTGGAATTAAGCATTATGTGTCATTTTTACTCATTCTTACTCTGAAATTTCCCCTGTTGATAAGACGTATGATCTACATGATAACAAAGAAAAAAATCCATTGCGAGGCGATAGAGGTGATCAGGTCATGATGCTGCTGTTTTGCTCTCTTCTCATAAATAAAACCCAGTGTAGCGTTGATGCTGCAGCTCCAACAGCCTCGGGGCAGGAAGGTGTTAGCCTGCGACGGCTGACTACGGAGGATAAACACTAAAGTCTGCTCTGTCTAAAGGTTAAAAAGATCTGCAGGCATTTTATATTCTGGACTCTAACTTTATATCTGACAACCTTTAGGGTGAAGACCAGACTCCAGTTTCTGCTTCTGGCCGAGAAATAATCCAGCTATAATCCCTCGCTCACAACCAGACAACACTCTTTACAACTTTAAATGTAAATGTGTGTTTATTTATGTTTATTTATGTTTATTAGTCCGGTGGTTGGAGGAACTAACTGTCTCCTGGCTGTAGCTTCATATTTCCTGGACAGATAAGAGAGTATTTGTGAACTTCTTAGGTCACCTTTCGGCGAAAACATGACAAATTCTATTTTCCAAAATGTCAGTTTCAAAAGTTTTCTACACATTTTTTTCAAAAACCAACACAATAAATAGTCCAGTTGACAGAAAGATGGACCCGGATATTTTGAAAGTTTTATGATAGAAATATATAGTATGGGTTCCCAGCATGTAGAAACTGCCAGATGCTAATTTGCATATGTTGGGCAATTTGTGTAATTATGCTAATTAGCATAAATTAGCATAATCACATATATTGATCATATTATAGGAGCTGCTTGGCCAAAATGGACAATGTTAGTATGTTTTTAGGGGTTACTGGAGATGCTGAGTCCATATCTGACATTTTTAAGATTCAAAATCACTGTTTAAACCTGGTTTGATCACATTTTTACTCTCATTAAGCTGATTTTGCTGAGTTTTTTGGGGCAATTTAGACAGATTTTTGGAGGATAAAAATGTGTCAGGAATAATTTGGATCCTCAAGTTATTTCTGAATTCCACAATAATTTGTCCTGTCGTCATCTTCTCCAGACTGGACAGATTGTATCATTTAGCCAAGCAGCTCCTATAATATGATCAATATAGGTGATTATGCTAATTTATGCTAATTCGCTCAATTACACAAATTGCCCAACATGCAGTGCAGTCCCTAAATGTTTTTAAATCTCACTTAAAAACCCGCCTCTTTTCTCTTGCCTTAAAGTTAAATTAAAGTTTTTTCCTCCGGCAAGTGCTAGTGAATAGTGTCCCCTAGTAATCCCACAGTGCTTTTAAAATGATCCCTTCTTCTTTTAATTTATTTTAAATTCAATTTTGTTTGTTTAGTTTTTTGTTTGTTTCTTTTTACCTTTGTCAATTCTGTATTTTATTGCACTTTTTGCACTTTTATGTGAAGCACTTTGGTGGCTCAGCCGTCTGTTAATGCTATAGAAATAAATTTGACTTTGACTTTGAACATATGCAAATTAGCATCCAGCAGTTTCTGCATGCTGGGAACCCATACTATATATTTATATCATAAAACTTTGGTGCACTCAACATTTCCGGGTCCACAGTGAGGCTCTATGGGCTGACAACTGGACTACAATGTCTTTATCCAAGTGAAACTGTAGTGGAGACTTATTGACTTTATTTAGAGTTGATTCTTTTTAATATCCATTAATCTTTTTTTTAGCATTTTTCTCGAGTCCCAAGAGGCCAAGGTGATTTCAAAAAGGCTGATGGGTCAAACAACAAAGTGATATAAAACAAAGAAAAGCAGCAAATCGTCACATTTGAGAAAACAGAACCAGAGAATGTTTAATAAGTAAAAGTTAATAAGTATCAAAATGACAACAATTAACTATTTATCAATCTACAACTCAATGAATCAACTAACTGTTTATGTAACTGATTATTAGGAGAGAACCTCTTTTAAATGTGTCACTTTATTATATTAATTTAACACACAGTCAAGTTACTGTAAGTGTAATCATTGAATAATGGATCAAACAGTGATGAATAAATGAGATAAAACATGAACTCAACAACTTCCTGCAGAGCTGAAAGAGATCTAGAGCTCAGAGCTGCTCTACTGAACATAGACTGCCTCCTGCTGGTTACATTAGTTATTACTACACTGGAGGAACTGACTTCATTTGAGAGTCATTTTTGACAGTTTGAGGTTATTTCCATCTCAGCTTCAGTCTGTCAGAAACAGTCAGAAACAGACAGAAACAGACAGAAACTCTGGTACTGGGAGAAGAATTTAAAGAAGTGAAGTGTGTGATTCTCTTTGTTTAACCTTCATAACTTCACTCTGTGTTACTGAAGTGAGAAAACATCTTTTATGTTCCATCTACAGCAGGAGATGATTTGGTTGAAGAGCTAAATTGTTTTTCTGACGATTTTTTCTGTTTTTCGAAGTAATTTTCTTTCCTGTTTTTCTGAATTTTTTTTTCAGTTTTTCTGACAATTTTTTTTGTTTTTCCAAGTAATTTTTTCCTGTTTTTCTGAGTATTTTTTCCCCAGTTTTTCTGACTTTTCTTCTGTTTCTTTTAACTTTTTTTCCCTCTTTTTATCCTGACTTTTTTCTGTTTTTCTGACTATTTTTTCTGTTTTTTGAAGTAATTTTTTTCCTGTTTTTTTGACTCTTTTTTCTGTTTTTCTGACTCTTTTTTCTGTTTTTCGAAGTAATATTTTTACTGTTTTTCTGACTTTTTTCAGTTTTTTTAAAACTTTTTTTGCTCTTTTTATTCTGACTTTTTTCTGTTTTTCTGACTCTTTTTTCTGTTTTTCGAATTAATTTTTTCCTGTTTTTCTGACTATCTTTTTCTGTTTTTTATAAAATCTAGAAATAAGCATGTTGAACACTTAAAATAAGAAATTAACTCTTAAAACCAGATAAATGATCTAACACTTCTAAATCTAAAGTTTTTTTTATCTTGGTAAGAACCAAATAATCATCAGGTCACTCTGCTCGGGCCAGTTCATCACTGCTGGCAGCTTTACTTTATCTTGTAAAAAAATGTGTGTATCCATAAACCAATTGTCCTATTAGGAAGTATTTTAAAAACTCTTCTGCTTTTTCTTTCTCCAGGGAATAGTAATATTGTAGTGAAGAAGGTTTAAAGCTGGTACAGGATGTGAAGAGAAGGAAATGAACACACAGACATAAAAACATTTAGAGGCGATGGATTGAAATATGATAGAGAATGGGAACCTGTGTACCAGGCTTTCCTTCTGCTCCCTCTGGTCCTGGAGGCCCCGGCAAACCCTACAGACACACACACACACACACACACACACACACACACACACACACACACACACACACACACACACACACAAAATGACAAAAAATAGATGAAAATATGACCAAAAAATGACACCAAATTATCGAAATAGGAACAAATTGACCAAAAATAGATGTTAAAATGATCAAAAAAAAGAAACAAAATTAGCAAAAAAGACACAAAATGACCAAAAATGACCAAGAAAAGACACAAAATTACAAACAAAGACACAAAATGACAGAATAAACACTAAATTACGAAAACAAACAAACAAAATGACCAAAAAAGACACAAAATGACCAAAAAAATAGATGAAAAAATGACCAAAAAATGACAACAAATTATCGAAATAGGAACAAATTAATGTAAAAATGATTAAAAAAAGACATAGAATGTTTGTTACTATTTCGAAAAATTTGTATAATTTTTTCATCTTTTTTTTTGTCAGTTTGTGTCTTTTTTTAGTCGTTTTTAAATCTACAATCATTGAAACTTCTTGATAATAACCAAATCATGATCAATAAAACCATGTTAAATGTCTAGATATCAGCTCTTAAATTAAACTCTTATCAGATATTCTTGTTGTTATCGTTATATTTATCCAAACTAATAAACCTTTAGTTGTACCAGACATTAAAATGAACAAGAAACTGAAGAAAACAAAGGTGGTGTAATAATTTTTCCATGACTGTACATTTATAGGTTTTTTTTGGCTCCGTAGATGTGGGCGTTTAAATAAAGACTGCATTCTGAATGATATCCAATTCAAACTACAAACTACATGTGATTTATTTTGTGACATTGTGAGAATGTGTTGTGAGTTTACCGATGGACCTGGTTGTCCAGCGTGGCCTTTCTTCCCCGTCCGGCCCTGAGACGAGAAGACACAAGATGACATCACTACCACGTCAAAAGGAGGGAAATAAATCAACTTATACAACAGAGATCTAAAGGAAAATGAACACTGTGTTTATATTCTTCTATTATTTGGATCGTGTTGTTACCTTGTTCCCTCTGGGTCCTGGTTTGCCGTTACGTCCATCTGGTCCCCTGTTTCCCTTTAAATAAGTTCAGAATATTAGTCAACTCAAGTCAAACATCAACAACAACACAAGAGCAGCATTTAGAAAACAAAGACCACAACACAACACAAGTGTTTCCAGAGGACACTTAAAAGTGACGCACACGTCTGGACACACTTCATATTATCATGTTATTTCAACAAAATGATGATCATAGCATGCTAACGTTAGTGGCTGATTGATAGCATGCTAACGTTAGCAGATAATCGATAGCATGCTAGCGTTAGCAGGCTAGCAAGACCAAAACCAACTGTTGAAAGAGACCAACTAAAATGTTAATCATTCATTTATTTGATTTGTGTAACTGCAATGTGATTGATACGGGCTAGCAGGCTAACACTAAATATCACGTTATAACATGAAAATGTCATTAAATATGAAATAACATGATCATTTCATGCTATAACATTGAGATTATCATTATATTGAAATGACGTAATAATATCACAAGTGTTTCCAGACGTGTGCATCACTTAGCATGCTAACGTTAGCGGGCTAGCAAGACCAAGACCAACTGGGTGCTATTGAGAGAGACCAACTAAAACGTGTATCATTCATTTATTTGATTTGTTTAACTGCAATGTGATTTATACAGGCTAGCAGGCTAAAGCTAGCAGGCTATCATTATATACTACGTTTATCATGAAAATATCATTATCATAAAATAACGTGGTGTTTTGACGTTATAACTTGATAAATTGAAATTATAATTATGTTGAAATAGCGCAATAATATCAAGCGTGTCCAGACGTGTGCATCACTTTTAAGTGTCCTCTGGAAACACTTCTGTTGTGTTGTGGTCTTTGTTTTCTAAATGCTGCTCTTGTGTTGTCAAGTTGATGAAGATGTTTTCTCAGTTTGTTGTGTTTTGTGTATTTGCATGTGTTTTCTTAAGTTGCAGCGCTGTGAATCATATATATATATATATATATATATATATAAGTCAAACCACAATTAGATGTTTCCCCAAATTGTTCACCCTTATTAATTTAATTTAATTTAATGTAGCTTAAAAAAAACTCTGGATGCTCAGCTGCTATAACACTACTCTATTAACATCCTGACTCCACTAAGTTCACTTTTCTTGTTTTAAAATAAAATATGTCAGAGATGTTTATGATCCCTCAACACAGACGACACATTGATAAATATTCCTGACCAGGTTTAGAACCAGAAACGTGTTAATTCATGTTATTTCAGTCTAAACTTGTTCTTTCTCTTCTCAGTGTTGGCCTGTTATTTGGAGCTGCAGGAGGCTGCTGGTTCTCGTGTTTCACCGTTAAATGTGACGTTTGGATCAACACATGAAGTCATAATCTGACATTTCTTGGTGTTTCAGACGAACAAACCTCCACTGACCTTTGACCCCCGGCCGCCTTGTTTCCCCTGAGGTCCCGTTTCTCCGTTGGTGCCCTGGATGAAGAAATATAAAAGCAGTCAAGCTTATCTGCTTCTTTCACCTTCAGCAGTCAGCTGAAAGGGCACGGACACAATATTAAACTGGAAATACTATACAATACACTATACAATACTCTATACAATATGTGGCTGTGACGTTTATTTTGCTTAATGCCTGTAAAAACTAAAAGTGTTATTTTACCTGAAACACCATCATACATACTAGTTTATATATATATATATATATATATATATATATATATGCATGCAAAATATTGTGAATTATTTCAGGACAAATCTTATTTACTTGGAAAAACTTGGTGCATTTTTAGTACTTTTGGTAATTGTTAAGTCTAATATATCTAATCCAAAATCTATTTATTGAGCACAATTTTAGCAAACACAAGGTTTCCAAAGTGCTGCACAACAATAAATAGATAACACAATAAAAGCACAATAAAAAGAGATGGAGTAAACAATATAACAATAAAATGTACTGCCTGCACAAAATAAAACATGCATGTATACACATAAAAACATTAAATCATAATCATAAAAAACCCAAGAAGAGATTTAACATGAGACAGAGAGGAATATACAGCGCATCAAGTTTTCTTCTCTTTCATAGGATGAACAGTCTCTGCGGTACCTCGGGGCCTTTAGGGCCTGGCTGGCCCTTCAGGCCTTCAAACCCCTGGAAGCCGGAGGGGCCCCTCTCTCCCTGAGGGCCCCTGATACCTGCTGGCCCCTCAACACCCTGACACAGAAAACACAAAGGACATTTAGTCACGAGACCTTCTGAAGCAGAAACACACAGAAAAATATATAATCTATTTCCCAAAATGCTGAACTGTCCCTTTAATGAGCTCTGTGACTGTATTTAAGAGGACTTGTCTCCTACTTTGTCCCCTTTAGGTCCTGGGTCCCCCTTGTCCCCGTCTGGTCCTCTGGGACCCTGTGGAGAAGAAACCCGTCAAAGATAATAATATTCAGCAGTAAATAACTTTATAAATGAGGAACAGGAACCTACTGTTAGTCCTAGAAACCCCATGGGACCGGCTCTCCCTACAGGACCCTACAGGAGAGAAAACCAGAGACAGAGGATTAAGAAATGATCACATCTATTTATTCTGAATAGAAATACAAATAAAGATGAAATGGCTAAATTAATACACAATACGTATGTGGAAAAAAGTCTAACTGCAGTAACTAACAAAGGGTTAAACTGAGAAAAACTGTTTTTTAACTGGCCAGCCACATGTGTTATAGGTAGGTTTAGTAATATGCCAATTATTTCTACATGTATTGATGTTATAAAAAAAAATCATGAAGATTTATTTGACATTTTTGCTGTAAAAGGTTCTAATAGTGATAATAAACAGAGAGCAGGAACTATAATGTTGTTGTCTTCTTTCAGCTTTTATATTTAGTTTTCACTGAATAAACATTTTCAGATTGATTTTGTTATAAATGTATTTAGAAGTGTTTAACAACTCTATTCAAAGATACTTGTGTATTTTAGACTTAATATCATAAAGTAATGTTTATTATTTTTATGTTTATATTAGTATATAAATATATATCCAAAGCAGACTGTGGTAAGTGTAATTACTGCTTGGTTTTGAGTTGGATTGTGTGGTTTTTATATCATTATTTCTCTGAAAAAAAGCAAAATTGAAATCTAAAACTTTGTCAGATTAAACAGACATCAAAGAGTTCTTTTTTTTTTAACTCAGTTTTGACCAAAAATGTAGCTACTGCAGTTAGACTTTGTAAGACAGAATAGTGAAGTGAAGAAGAGAATCAGATTATTCTGACATTCATCTCGCATCACAAGAATGAAAACAGCTTCAGGTTCTGATCCACTGACACACTTCAGCCACTAGATGGAGCTGAGAGGCTGCAGATCTGATCTACATCTAATGTAGTCTCTTCAGACAATATGTGAGCCTTCAGCCAATCAATCAATCAATCAATCAGACTTTATCTGTAGAACACTTTTCATACAAGAGAAATGTAACACAAAGTGCTTCACATAAAAGAGGAAATAATAATAATAATAATATTATAATAATAAAACATAGAAACAAGCAAACAGCCTCCATCCCTTTATAAACAAAGCAGAAACTGAGGAAACACTGGATGCAGGTTAGAAATTAATTAGATAAAATACATAAAAATAAAGTAAGATAAGATAAATATAAAATAAAATAAAATAAAGGAAAAGTTATAATAATAATAATAATAATAATAATAATAATAATAATAATAATAATGATAAAAAGTAATAAACCTAGGTAAAAAATGAAAACAAAATAAAAAATAATAAACATATAAAATAAAAAATAAAATAAAGTAAGGTAAGATAAAATAAAATGAAAAACAAAAGTAAATAGTAATAACAATAAAAAGTAAAAAAGACAGATAAAAAGAAGAAAATAATAAAAATTACACAGATAAAAATAAATACAAATAAAAACAAAAGTAAATAGTAATAACAAATAAAAAGTAAAAGAGCTTGATAAAAAAGTTTAAAAATTAAATAAATAATTAAAAAGTAGAGCATGATTATATATATATATATATATATATATATAGACTAATAAATAATAAAAAATAGCAAATAAATACAATAGAAGATGTTGTAACACTAAGATGAACATATTTTAAATTGGTTCAAGTAAATGCTAAATTAAAAAGAGAAGTCTTTAGTTTGTGTGAAGTTTTATTCTGGAGAACTCACCATCGGGCCCTCAAAGCCGGGGTCCCCCCGGGCCCCCATGGGCCCCACCGGCCCCTGATACCAACACAAACAACACAGAAGTTAAAACTGGAACAAGATAAACTGAACGTTCTGTTGTCAGGTGGTCAGACTGACATCAGCTGCTTCACATGGTGATTTATTACTCTATATTACTGAATATTTATCTATTTATAGAAGATACAACAGATACAACCTGCTCTGATCTCAGACTGTTTCCAGTCAGAATCAATAATCAATAATTAACCATCCTTTTATGTTGCATTTCAAAAGGATGAAACTTCTTCTGCTGGGCTAAATAAGTAATCAACATATAAAATGGTTCAGTTTACATATCTTCTGTCTTTCCAATGTACATAAAAAAGTTTAAACATGCATTTTTTGATATGAAAAACAAGTGAATTATCCTCATTGAACCTGATGTGTGAGAGATAAAGAAAATCACTGCAACAAATATTGATTGAGATGATTAATAACAGAGTTTTTTGTGTCTTTTTTTACTCTTTTTGTGTCTTTTTTTGTCATTTTGTGTCTTTTTTTTACTCTCTTTGTGTCTTTTTTTTTGTCATTTTGTGTCTTTTTTCTTTGGTTATTTTGTCTTCTCATTTTGTGTCTTTTTTTGTCATTTTGTGTCTTTTGTGTCTTTTTGTCATTTTTTTGTCATTCCGTGTCTTTTTCTGGTCATTTAGTGTCTTTTTTAGTCCTTCAGTCCAACATAAAATGTAAATTTACAGTAGGGCTCCACAATGCTTTGTTTTCTAGTCTGGATGGAGGCAACAAGTCTGATTATTTGGAGCTTTGGACTCTCCACAGGGTTAAAGAGTTTATGAAACAAAACAAGAATAAACTTACAGGGTCTCCTTTAGGTCCGGGGGCCCCGACCGGTCCCTGATGTCCCTGTTAACATGAACACAGTGACTTTCACCTCCTGCACTTCACTGAACGCAGCAGCAACACAAAAAGAGTCAAACGTCCCATTAAAGTGAACTCACTTGGAGTCCTCGGAGTCCTGGAGGTCCCACCTGTCCCTCTAAACCCGGGGGCCCCTATTCAAGAGAAACAGTGTCAAACAATGTCTCTAAACATGTCCAGCAAGTAAAAAATCCTGCAGCAGAATCTATATATAAATATATATATACCTGTGGCCCTTTGGGACCCAGACTGCCAGCAGGTCCCAGGTCCCCCTGAAACACAATAAACCATTTAAACAGAGAGAAACCTGCAGAAACTCTGTTTAATGTCAACGACACAAAGTATACAGTCAATAACATGACATGTGCTTTATTACCTCCACTAAGGAGGCTTCAACTGCTGTTTGTTTGTGTTATTTTTCTTTTGGCCCAATTTTTAATTTTCATGAAACTGGGTGGACGAGGCCTAAAGAGGAACCCTGTTAATTTATGAGTGAGGCTGAAAACACACTTTAGCTTTCACTTTCAGAAACATTGAAAGACCTGGCATTTGTGATAATACACTGCAAAAAAGGTGTGTCTAAAAACCAGATAAAAACACTAAATTTGAGGGAAATGATCTTTCATTTTGGGTCTCACTCGCCGAAACGGCCCTAATTAGAATATGAGCCGTCCTAGCGGTCTTTTGTCAGGACTTTTTTCGTCCCTGTAGAAGAGCAGGGACATTTTTCTCCCCTGAAAAAAGCCTGGTTGCTGATTGGATAGATCATTAAGCAGGATGTAGAACTCAATGCCACAACAACACGCAACATTTGTAAAAGCTGGTGAAGCAGTGTTGCCAACTTAGCAACTTTGTTGCTATATTTAGAGATTTTTCAGACCCCCTTAGAGACTATTTTTCGGCCCCGACGTTGAAGCGGCACAGTCCTCCTGCAGCAGTCTCTCCCAGCTGCAGAGCCGGAGGGGATGTTAACCCCTTAGCGTCCAGTCTGCAAATTGCTAACAGGCTAACAGTTAGCTCTGTAGCAGTACAGTGTGTATGTGCTAACAGGCTAACAGATAGCTCTGTAGCAGTACAGTGTGTATGTGCTAACAGGCCAACAGATAGCTCTTTAGCAGTACAGTGTGTATGTGCTAACAGGCTAACAGTTAGCTCTGTAGCAGTACAGAGTGTATGTGTTAACAGGCTAACAGCTAGCTCTGTAGCAGTACAGTGTGTATGTGCTAACAGGCTAACAGTTAGTTCTGTAGCAGTACAGTGTGTATGTGCTAACAGGCTAACAGTTAGCTCTGTAGCAGTACAGTGTGTATGTGCTAACAGGCTAACAGTGAGCTCTGTAGCAGTACAGTGTGTATGTGCTAACAGGCTAACAGTTAGCTCTGTAGCAGTACAGTGTGTATGTGCTAACAGGCTAACAGTTAGCTCTGTAGCAGTACAGTGTGTAGGTGCTAACAGGCTAACAGTTAGTTCTGTAGCAGTACAGTGTGTATGTGCTAACAGGCTAACAGTTAGCTCTGTAGCAGTACAGTGTGTATGTGCTAACAGGCTAACAGTTAGCTCTGTAGCAGTACAGTGTGTAGGTGCTAACAGGCTAACAGTTAGTTCTGTAGCAGTACAGTGTGTATGTGCTAACAGGCTAACAGTTAGCTCTGTAGCAGTACAGTGTGTATGTGCTGCTGCTGCAGGAGGTGTTCACTTAGCGATCTCTGTTTGTTTACAACAAGCACCAGACACTCTGTGCACAGTTAGTGATGCTGGTTAATTCACGATCACTATGTTTTTGATCAGCGGAGACGCTGTGCATAATTAGCCATGCCGGTTTGTTTATGATCAGCTGCTAACTTTGTGCACAGTTAATGACGGCGGCCACAGTTGCGTCTCCCGTGTTTAATCCGTCTCATGTGATCATGGATCACGGTCGAATGTGACTTTATTCTCCATTACTCCACTACGTGTTTACACAACAAATAGTTGAAGGAATGTTGCCTACAGCCTCTTTAACATTTAACGCTCTAACAATAAACACTGAAAAACTTAAGTACTCGTTAATTTCATGGCCTGGGGAAACCCCCTTTTTCATAACTTTTATATTCCTGTTGTGGTGTAAACTTACCCTGGAGCCATTAACTCCTTGAGCTCCAACTCGTCCTGTAATCCCTGCTGCACCCTGCGACACACACACACACACACACACACAGGTATGATGCATATATTCATATTGCTACTAACAGACAAATACATTATTTATCTACTGTGTGCTCACCGTGGGGCCGGTCAGACCTGGGGGCCCGTCCAGTCCACTCTCCCCCTGGGGACCACATGTTCACAAGATGATAAGAGACACATCGTCTGAAGAATCTCTTTCAATTCACTTACAAATAATAATAATCAGGCATTAATCACTCCATTAAAGTTTGTATTAAAGCCAAACACAGCAGGCGTTCCTCAACCTTCACTCACAGCATTGACACAGTTGGTTCAGCTGAACAAAATGCAGCTAAAAGATCTGTGTCTTCTGGCCAAAAACATACTGTAAAACAGTTTTGAAAATGGTTGGATGTCTCACAAATACTCAGGGCTCTAGGTGACATAGGTGGTCGCCTAGAGCGCCATCTGCTGGAGGGGCGCCGCCAGTCACAAAAAAAGTAAAAAAAAAAACAACTAATAATTTTCAATGCCCATTGTCGCCTTCGATTCGTGTTCTGTCTTGAAAATAATAAATATTAACAAAATAAAGAAACAGATAAACAATGACATTTTGTCACTTGTGGTGCTGAGTCATGTGACGGTCATTGCCTTGCCCCCCTTTAGACGGTCAGATCGCTGTCACAGAGGTCAGGTCACGTGACAGACAAATTATGTTTTGATATATCTTATCTAATAAATAAAGAAAGAAAGAAAGAAAGAAAGAAAGAAAGAAAGAAAGAAACAGATAAACAATGACATTTTGTCACTTGTGGTGCTGAGTCACGTGAAGTGTGGTCATTGCTTTGCCCCCCTTTAGACGGTCAGATCGGTGTCACATAGGTCAGGTTACGTCACGTGACAGACACGTTTTGCTACACTTGTTTTTATAGGTAATCCTTTAAAAGTTAATTCCATGACAGTAAAGTGAGCAGTGGTGAACCAGTGAGAATGCCATGATAACTTATAGAAAAATCATTCAGTATAGTGAAAAGTAAAAACGTTTTTTTTTAAAAGCTTAAGAAAAACTTCTTTCAGGGCTTCAGTTGGATGCAACTTTACTCACATCGGGCCCCCGAGGCCCCTCTGGCCCGTAGCCACCGCGGATCCCCTGAGGCCCCTGCAGAGAAGAATCAAGTGTCAAGTTAACAACAATTTATCATTAAAACACAGAGAAAAGGCTGTATTCACAGTGAGGATTAATCAAAGAGCCGGTCAGAGGGCCGGTCTTAATACTAGGAGGCAGTTTCTGATTTCAGCCCTACACTGTAAAAAGTCAGCTCTTAAAAACAAGAAAAAAAGTACAAAAATGAGGTGTACTTTGCTTAAAAATAGCTAAATTATCTGCCAATGGAACAAGAATATTTGTCTTGTCAAGACTTTCCAAAACAAGTAAAAATCTAAATGAACCACAAATACCTTAGAATTAGTGTATTCTGACTAATAACAAGTGACTTTTTCTGGATTCTAATGAAATACATGTGACCTATTTTCTCAATATGTGGAAAAATATTCTTGAATTAATAATCAGTAAATGCTAGAGCCATCATCTTGACATAATGATATGATAGGCATTATATTTATAGAAACCAGCAAAGTCACACTAAAAACTAAAAACTATAAATAATCTGTGTCTTTTTTTTGTCATTTTGTGTCTTTTTTTGGTCATTTTGCGTCTATTTTGGGCCATTTTGCGGTTTTTTTGGTAAGTTTGTGTCTTTTTTTGTTTCTTTTTTGGCCATTTTGTGTCATTTTTTTGGTTATTTTGTCTTTTTTGGTCGTTTTGTGTCATTTTTTTGGTTATTTTGTCTTTTTTGGTCGTTTTGCGTCTATTTTTGGCCATTTTGTGTCTTTTTTGGTCATTTTGTGTCTTCTTTTGATCATTTTGTGTCTTTTTTTGGTCATTTTCTTGATACAGCTACAAAGATTTTTAACTGTATGTAGAATATTTTTCTTAAAATTCTTGAAATAAGGCAAAAGCCGTGGAATCTTTATATCAAACAAGTGAAACAGTCTAAAATAAAAACTGCTGACTAAGAAGAACTATCTTATCAGACAAAAAATAAGCATATAAAACCCTTTGATCTGAGATATTTCATCTGACTTAGACTTCACTTTTTGCAGTGTAGTAGAATCAAAGTAAACCCGAGAATAGAGCCAGTTTCTGGCTGCCTGGAGTTAAAGAGGGACCGGATTAGGGATTAAACAGGATTCACAAGTCTTCCTTTCACAAAAAGCTGATTGTTTGTTTTCTTCCTCTTAATTTCACACCAGAGTGATGTTTAATAAATGTTCTACACAAGGACAGCTGTTCCTCTCATGCTTATTGTTTTAAACTGCTCCTGTAATGTGAAATGTGTCAACAGATTCATGAAATGTTCATAATTCATAAGCAGCTTAACGTCACAGATAAAAGGAGAAACGCTGCTCGCTAACGAACCGCCTGCTCTCTCTGCATGCTTATAAATATCATATTAAATCCCTGCAGAAACTCTCGATTTATAAAAAGGAGCTAAACAGTGGCGGTTCTACACAGGGGCCTCCGGGGACCACTGCCCCTATAAAGAAGCCTTTGGCCCCTGAGTCAAATTAATAATGAAATGATCAATTTATAACAATGGACGACGGAACAATTCTTACCTATTTTTTGTTCAAACAGTAAAAAAAAGATTCAAAATCACATTTTATGTTGGACTAAAGGACTAAAATGACTTAAAATAAATACAAAAAATAACTAGAAAAAAAAAGACTAAAATAAAGACACAAAATGACAAAAAAAGACACAAAATAACTAAAAAAAAGACACAAAAAGACTAAAATAAAGCCACAAAATGACAAAAAAAGACACAAAAGACCAACAAAAAGACACAAGTGGTGTATACAGGATGAAAAGGATTCAAAAATGGACAAAATAGCCCAAAACTCCATAGAGTTAAAAACAAGAAAAAAGTACAAAAGTTAGGTGTATTTTGCTTAAAAATATCAAAATTTTCTGCCAATGGAACAAGAAAATTTGTCTTGTCATATGATCATATTAAATCCTTGCAGAAAGTCTCGATTTATAAAAAGCAGCTAAACAAGGAGAGAACTCACTGGGCGTCCAACAGGACCAGGAGGACCCGGTAGACCAGTAGAACCCTAAACAGAGAAAAAAAAACAGTCCAGTTAGATCTTATTGGTCAAAAAGAAGAGATGCTGTATGATCTGTATTAAAGTAATCTAGTCACTGAGGAGAATTTTTTTTCCTGTGGAACAATTCAAATGTCAAGGATTGAGGATGGATGATCATTAATTAAATAGAGTACCTTCTCACCAGGTTCACCAACGTCCCCTCTGGGACCCTTCAGACCAATGAGACCCTGGACAGGTAGACCAAAAAAACAAAAAAACAAAACAATGGAAAAGGCATTTACAGGTACATTTCAAAACATTAGAATATCATGAAACTCATACATTATATAGGTTCATTACACATGGAGTCTCACAAATTATGTGAGAAAATAAATAAAAAATTTAAGACAAAAAAAAATAATCTAAAAAATCATGAGAAAAATACAAATTTATGAGAAAAAAAACCCTCAAACTTCTTATTTCAGAAGCATGACATTTGTGTTTAAAATATCCTTTTTATTGATCTTATGTAATATTCTAATTTTATACTGACACACTGAGTTTAGTGTTTTCATTATCTCTAAACCAGAATCATCAAAATGATATTTAATATTTAACTCTATGTGTAATGAATCTGTATAATGTATGAGTTTCACTTTTCACAATATTCTGAAATCTAAATGAATCTTAAATGAAATCATGCTTATGTTAGCGGGCAATTGATAGCATGCTAATGTTAGTGGGCGATTGATAGCATGCTAATGTTAGCATGCTAGCAAGACCAAGACCAACTCTGTGTCGTTGAGGGAGACCAACTAAAATGTGAATCATTCATTTGATTGTTTAACTGCAATGTCTGTCTTTGTTTTCTAAATGCTGCTCTTGTGTTGTCAGATTGATGAAGATGTTTCCTCAGTTTGTTGTGTTTTGTGTATTTGCATGTGTTTTCTTAAGTTGCAGCGCTGTGAGCTCTCAGGGACACCGTACATATGGGTCGTCATGGGTGGATTGTTGACAAACAACTGATTCTGTTGTTTAGGTTTGAGATATTGTTGTAATCTATACATTTTATTAGGATATGTGACTGCTTTGGACAATCATGACAGCTACTTGAATGTAAAACTTCTCTGCAAAAACATCCAGTAAATGACAGTTTAAGTGCAGAATGGAAACATGACCTGCAGCTCAAACTGTATTCACTTAACCCTTCAGCCTTAATTAGGACATTTTTAGCTTTTTCATCTCCATTTTTTTGATCATTTTGGATTTGTTAATGCATCTGTTGTCATTTTAGCCAGGTGTAAGCTTTTCTTTTTAAATAATTCTGGAACCGCTGCTATAATAAGTCCCTTAAGGACAAAAACGTCCCCATAGAAACTCATAAAACCACAATATTTGATCCCACGTGCACCAATTACAGCAAGGAATCATGCAATTTATCATATCAGGCTTTCGATCTAGAAAATTGTAGTTTTTGAAATCTTTCATCCAGTTTGAGCACATTTTATCATGTTTGTCCTATGGCGCAAATGCATGCTTTTTCATGGTTTCCATTAAGGTTATTATGGAAAAGAAAACTGCATCAAAAATAATTGACATATCCCTGACGGTGGGAAAACAACCTACCATTTAGGATAAAGAAAACTTTTCTTTTTTTTAAAAAACAACAAAAACAGCAGCTGTATTACGTAGACACAGTGGCATGAAAAGGTGAAACATTCCTTCTGGGCTCTAATTTCACAAACAGTAAATCTAGAATTGAAGCAGGACCGACTGGTCGTTCTTACAGAAACAGCTGTTCAGTTTAATTCCTCACCTCATCACCTTTTTCCCCTTCGGACCCTCGTTCTCCTCTGTAGCCCCACAGGCCCTGAAAAAAAAAAAACACAGTTTACCTGCTATAACACACTCTATACTGTGCTATAAATGAACCATGTAACTGATGACCACAGATGATGAACCCACCGGAGGTCCAGGAGCTCCAGGTGAACCCGGCTGACCGTCTTCTCCATTCAGCCCGTCTCTCCCCGGGGCCCCCGAGGGTCCAGAGGGGCCCCTGAGACCCCGCTCGCCCTGGAAGACATCAATGTTATTATAGTTAATGAAAACTAACAAAATAACTAGAATTTAGAAAAACATTTTCGTTAACTGAAGTAAAAATAAAAATTAGAGTTTTTACCAAGGTTTTTACCAAACTCTATTTTGTGGTTACAAAACAAACTAAAACTAACTAAAATTATAGTGAAAATGTCCTTCGTTTTGGTCTTTGTCAACTTTTACTTTGATACTTTAAGTACATTTTCACGCTGATACTTTTGTACTTTTATTTCAGTAAAACCAATATTTACCAAAAATGACCAAAGACGAGGTAAAATAACCCAAAAAATAAACAAAATTACCTTAAAAAAAGGTTATAAAAGTTCCAAAAAATACGTAAAAAGACACAAAATTACAGGCATAACCCCCCCAAAAAATTCAAAAAAATAAACAAAATTACAAAAAATTATTAAAATGACCAAAAAAGACACAAAATTACAAAAAAAATACACAAAATAATGACACAATTTTCAAAAAAAGACAAAATTACAAAAAAAGATTTACAATTACCAAAAAATGCATTTCACATAAATCTGCAACTTTTTTCTCAGAGATTTGCCACTTTTAATCTCGTAAATCTGTGACTTTTTTCAATTCACAGTGTGTATTAGTACTTTTACTGCAGTAAAGGACCTGAATGCTTCTTCCACCACTGAGTGTGAAGCTCCGTTATAAACTAGATGTTTCAGCGTGGAGACTCGACTCAGTGGAGGCGTTCATCGTTCATCTTTCAGACAGGAATCACCTGAACAACAACACAGTGTCATGAAGCCTGCAGCTCTAATAATTCTCTCTGTAACAGGAGAAAACATGAACATAGTGACAGAGAATGGCTCCACCACCTGTTCTACTGGCGGTGGACACAGTTCTGTTCAGGCTGCAGAGGATGATGGATGTGGTGTTCCTCAGGGTCTGACCAGCATGATGAGTGAGATCTTCAGCCTTTATTTATACCTCCTGTTGCTGCATTTAGACTCTAAACTGTGTAAAACATCAGACTGCTCACATGAAATGTAGCTTCCTACAAGCATACATTTAAATGATAAAGCGTGCATTACTACGTAAGATCAATACAGCCAAATTAGTTATAGGTAGGTGAGTGATATGACATTTATTTCTACATGTATTGATAATGTAATTTTTATGCTCAAAAATCAATTATTGCACTCTGGGTTTGCATTGCAATAACAGGTTCAGGAGTTCAGTAACTACAATGTTGTATTTTGTTTTCAGTAAATCATCATTCAATCAATTTGATTTTTGTTGTAAGTATATTTAAAAGTTTTTAACAACTCTATTTTTCTCAAGATTTGTGTGTTTTAGACTTGATATTATAAAGTAATGTTATATTTTAGTCTTGAAATAATTTTTATATCACCTTTTTCTGGATTTTGTACTTTGTATTTTGTCACTGCATTTTTTTTACAATAATATTTATCTGAAATAAAGCAAAATTGAATTCTAAAACTTTGTCCTTGATTAATACAAAACACAATTTTTTCTACTTTTTTTCTCATTAATCTGCAGTTTTCTTCTCGCAGATTTGACACTTTTAATCTCTAAATCTGCAACTTTTTTCTTGTAAATTTGCCACTTTTAATAGTGTAAATCAGATTTTTTTTGTCGCAGATTTCCCAATTTTAATCTTGTGAATCTGCATTTTTTTCTCGCAGATTTTCCACTTTTAATCTCATGAATCTGCAACTTTTTTCTCATAAATTTGCCACTTTTAATCTCATAAATCTGCATTTTTTTCTCACAGATTTACCACTTTGAATCTCTTAAATTTGCAATTTTTTTCTCGCACATTTGCCACTTTTAATCTTGTAAATCTGAAAAAAAAAATTCTCGCAGATTTGACATTTTTAATCTTGTAAATCTGCAACTTTTTCCTGTTAAATTTGCCACTTTTAATCTTGTAAATATGCGACATTCTTATCACAGATTTCATACTTTTAATCACATAAATCTGCAACTTTTTTCTTGTAAATTTGCCACTTTTTATCTCGTAAATCTGCAAGGTTTTTCTCACAGATTTGACTCTTTTAATCTTGTAAATATGCACGTTTCTTGTCACAGATTTGCCACTTTTAGTCTCGTAAATCTGCAACTTTTTTCTTGTCGATTTGCCACTTTTTATGTTGTCAATGTGCAATTTTTTTCTTGCAGATTTGACACCTTTTAAATTGAAAATCTGCAAGTTTCTCTCTCAGATTTGCCACTTTTTATCTCTTAAATCTGCAAGTTTTTTCTCGCAGATTTGACTCTTTTAATCTTGTAAATATGCAAGTTTCTTGTCACAGATTTGCCACTTTTAGTCTCATAAATCTGCATTTTTTTCTTGTAAATCTGCATTTTTTTCCGCGTAGATTTGCCACTTTAATCTAATAAATTTGCAACTTTTTTCCCCAAATATTACAACACAGAGTGCGAGAGCAGAAAGCCGTCTGCTACATTTATGACAGAAATATGAGAGCTGATGAGACGAGGAGGTGACATCACTAACTAGATCACCTCTGATTAATTCAGAAACAAACAGAAACACCACAGTGACTCAAACACAAACAGAGGATCTATATTCTGTGTTCTAAACAGAGAAACACCAAAGGTTCCTGTTCCTATCGAGGGTTTCCAGACCAGTGTTTGGTCCTCAGAACCAGCTCATTACCAGCTGAGACCTCACACACACGACATGGCAGCAGGTTCAGGTTTCCATCTGCTCCCAGTGGACTTCCAGCTCCATGTTTATGTATTTTAAGATGGATCTAACAGCTGATTTACCTTTACGAGCCGCTCACACAAACACATAAAGTCAAAGCTTCTCAAATGTGACGTGACCAACTGAGACATGTGGAACTTATGAAATAACACGAGTTAAAACTGGATCCACTACAGCTCACTGTAATCAAATTTAATTTGGCAATAAAAATACTTTCATTGTTTATTCTCCCAATATGAGAATGGTGACATCATAGGGAGTTCCATGAACGAGGGCTTCAAACTCCCACTCCCTTTATACCACACTCACTCTGCTCCACAAATTATATTACTTATATTACACTTTATTTAACTCTCTTACTGCTGAGTCTACTTCTCATATTGTATGGACGGGCATTGTTTCATTCCACAGATATTAATTTTAAACTTTTATCGGCATTGCAAAGATGTCGTCAAATAAGTCAGATTTTATTAAAGGGAAATTTAATTTTGTTATATTTTGTTTTTTTTGTTTGTTTCTTTTTACCTTCAATTCTGTATTTTATTGCACTTTTCGCACTTTTATGTGAAGCACTTTGGTGCGGCTCAGCTGTCTGTAAATGCGCTATATTAATGAATTTGACTTTGACTTTAAATAATGTCCCAAATATCTGCAGTATTTCCTCTTGATGCCATTAAACTTCCAAAAAATGTGGAGTCTTATATGACTGTATTTACCTGCAAGCATCATTTAACTTCAATAAAGGGTTAAAAATTTGCTTGACTAATACAAAACACTATTTTTTCAACTTTTTTTCATCATTAATATGCAATTTTCTTCTTGCAGATTTGCCATTTTTATCTTGTAAATCTGCAACTTTTTTCTCGCAGATTTGACACTTTAATCTCCTAAATCTGCATTTTTTTCTTGTACATTCACCACATTTAATCACCTAAATCTGAGACTTTTTTCTTGCAGATTTGACACTTTTAATCTTGTAAATCTGCAACTTTTTTCTCAGATATTTGACACTTTTGATCTCGTAAATCTGCATATTTTTTCTTGCAGATTTGACACTTTTTATCTCGTAAATCTGCAACTTTTTCTCACAGTTTTGACACTTTCTCGTAAATCAGCATTTTTTTTTCTCGTAGATTTTCCACTTTTTATCTTGTAAATCTGCAACTTCTTCTCAGACATTTGACACTTTTAATCTGCTTAATCTGCATTTTTTTCTTGTAGATTTGCGACTTTTAATCTCGTAAATCTGCATTTTTTTTCTCGCAGATTTACCACTTTAATCTAATAAATTTGCGACTTTTTTCTCGAATTATTACCCCTTCTCCTGGGTCTGTATTTATTTATTTTTTCATACTTGGCCCTAATACGCCGTCGTAGAAGGCTGCTGCCTGGCGGATATAGATTTTCTGGATGTATAAAGATTTTGGCAAGAAATTTCCATCAAATTTGAGGCTTTGAAACATCTGTGAAACATCACGTTAGCGTTACTTCTGGTTCAGAAAGCGTTTGGCTGCTCACCATCTCTCCCGGCATCCCTGGTTGTCCTCGATCCCCGGCATCACCAGGAGGTCCCTGAGAAAAAGTGACAAAAAAATAGAAACCATCCACTTATTCAGGATTACTCAACAGCTAGAGATTATTATAACTGTAGAATTTATTGTGCACATTTTTTCTCGCAGATTTGCCACTTTAAATCTCGTAAATCTGCAACTTTTTCTTGCAGATTTGACACTTTTTATCTCCTAAATCTAAATTTTTTTCTTGAAGATTTGCCACTTTATATCTCCTAAATCTGCAATTTTTTCTCACAGATTTGCCACTTTGAATCTCGTAAATCTGCAACTTTTTTCTTACAGATATGCCACTTTTTAATCTGGTAAATCTGTAACTTTTTCTCGCAGATTTGACACTTTTTATCTCGTAAATCTGCAACTTTTTTCCCACATAATTTATTCAGGATCTCTGACCTGTAATCCCAGTTTGCCCATCTCTCCAGGTGGTCCTGCAGGGCCTTCTTTACTCTGCAAGCTCACAAAGAAGAAACCAGCCTCAGGTCAGCAGGAAGCAACAAACCAACTTAAATCCATATTTAAAAAGGATATTAATGGTCACAGCATACTTACAGGCCAACCAGCACGCAGCAACTGGTAGAAGTTGGTTTGCTACAAGAGAATGGAGACACACAGGACCAGTTACACATCCAGAATCAGTTAAAGTGTATTTAACTTCAAGCAGCATTTAACTTCAATAAAAGGTTCAAATTTCCTTGACAAATACAAAACACATTTTTTTTTTACTTTTATTCTCATTAATGTGCAATTTTCTTCTCGCAGATTTGACACTTTTCATCTTGTAAATCCACTTTTAATCTCGAAAAATGTAACTTTTTTTTGCAGATTTGACACTTTTTATCCTGTAAATCTGCAACTTTTTTCTTGCAGATTTGACACTTTTTATCTCATAAATCTGCAACATTTTTCTTGCAGATTTGACACTTTTTATCTCATAAATCTGCAACTTTCTTCTCGCAGATTTGCCACTTTAATCTTGAAAATCTGCAACTTTTCTCACACTTTTTTCTTGCAGATTTGACACTTTTTATCTCATAAATCTGCAACAATTTTTTTTGCAGATTTGACACTTTTTATCTTGTTAATTGGCAACTTTTTTCTTGCAGATTTGACCCCTTTTCCTGTAAATCTGCAACTTTTTTCTTGCAGATTTGACACTTTTAATCTCATAAATCTGCATTTTTTTCCTTATAGATTTGCCACTTTTGCCAGTTAAACTGTTAACAGAGAAATAAAAAGAATACATGTATGAAAGCAATCCTCATAACTTGAATTCCACCTTCTCCTCCTGTTAAAACTCTCTCACTGCCTCATTAATGAGCCTCACCCAGAATAAATGAAATCCTGAATGAACTCTGCAGGTTCAAAGCACACAGCAACAAATCGTCTTCACAAACGACTAGCAGACTTTATTTCCGTTGTCTTTCTTCTTAAAGGGCAGTTCTCCATCATGCTGACAGCCTCTATCAGCTGCAGCTGTGGTCGCTACAGAGACATGAAACAGACTCACGCACCGAGACTGCAGGTCAGAGGTTCTACAGACAGTCTGGGATCTTCTGGATCAGACTCCAGGAACATTTCATGTCAAGTGTTTCTTTTAGATGACTTACAATGGATGAATGAGTCAAAGGCTCAGAGAGAGAAAGAGCAAAGGGGAAACTCCTCTTGTCTCTAGATGTCGACTGGAAATATGTTAAAAGAAACGCCAGGAAATGTGATAGCTTAGCAGGGTTTAGATGAAGAGATCAGTCCAGGATGTGTTCAGCCTAGCTTGCAGTTACAGTCAGCCTCCTTAAATAGTGGGACAGTTTATCTTTTAAGAACTTAAAAATGTTACTTTTTGAGTGTGCTTGAAAAAGCACACTATATGTTATTCACCGGGCTTAATCCTAGATTTTATTCTTCTGTTTCTTCCGTGTTTTTTTTGGTCGACTACTCCTCCCAGAGTTTTGGTCCCATACACTAAAAAGGTATCAAATCGACCGGCTCGCCCATGACAAGTGTGTTATGATGTTTTTAAGGGTTTCAGCTAGTGGTTTTCAAATTATTCGGCAAAAATACGCCACAAATCTCCCAGTGGTACCCTATGGAGAGGCTAGAGTGCATGACATCATTACTAGAGTGCAGAGGGAGAGAAAAATTGTCAAAAATAAATTTGGAAACTGTGCTCAAGGACACAGATACCACTCTACAAAAATAATTTATACAAAGAAACGTAGTAAAATGTGCCTTCTCCCTCACAATGGTGTGGTAAAGCTGTCAGAGTTCTAGTTTGGGGTGTAGACAGTTAAAATTGTAATATAATAATGTATTGGTTCTAGTATATGTTCTAGTTTTATTTGATGTCTTGTTAGCACACTAGCTCCCCTGGCATCCAGCAAACAGCTGGTTTTCTCTCTATGAAACGAAGACTAGTCAGATGTTTCTGTCTCTAGCGTCCACTTTCTGTTCAGTAAATAGTCCCGATTGGAACGCTAATAATTCTTTGTGAAGTCAAGAGATTTGACAGCTTTAAAGTTGTCAGAAAGCTCTTGACAGAGCCGAGCTACCGCTTCCTTTCTGCATCCAGTCTTTGACTAAAACTCATGCTCTGCTGTCTCTGCATGAAATGTTGAGATCACTGAACAGGAACATGAATACAGCAAGTATGACTAACAATACTAATGAAGTGCAAAAACTATAAAAGTCTTTAATTCAATAATGAGGAAAACTCCCTAATTCTTGTCGATATCCAAGAAGTGATGTATTTGGTTTCTACAAGCAGCTACAAGTTGGCGAATATTTATACACTGAAAAAAGGTGTGTCTAAAAACTGATAAAACACTAAGATTTCTTAAATTAAGATTATTAAATCGGGCCAGTTCATCGCTGCTGGCAGCTTTAATTTATCTTGTTTCTAAGAGTTAATTTCTTATTTTAAGGACAATTTTTCCTGTTTTTTTAAACTATTTTTTTCTGTTTTTCTGACTATTTTTTCCCTATTTTTCTGACTATATTTTTTGTTTTTCAAAGTAATTTTTTTTTCTGTTTTTCTGACTATTTTTTCTGTTTTTTTTTTACTCCTTTTTCAAATTTTCTGGCTAATTTTTTCAGTTTTTTCATACTTTAGTCAACATGTCTTCCTGTAAGTCCAGAGAATATAAACTGTTAGTGGAAAGTCCCTGTCAGACTCTCTGTCTCTAACAGAATACTGGAACAATAGCTAGTGGTCATACAAACCATAAAAAATAAATGCTTGACCTGATTTTTTTCAAGCTCAAGTTATGAAATGACCAATTATTTTTATTATCTGCCAGAGTGTCATTTCACAGTCATGATTTATGGGCAGATATTCACTGAAGAGCAGCAGCTTGTTGCACCAGCTGGACAAAACTTCTCTTAAGTGTCACAGAGTGGTGAAATGTCAGCTACAATGGGTTTTAGTATAATAAGGTAATATAACAAACCTTATTATTGGGCAGGAAAAATCATAATATTTAACAAAACATAATGAAACACTGTGAAAATGTGACTTTTTTTCACACAGATTTGCCACTTTTAATCGTGAAAATCTGCAACTTTTTTCTCGTAGATTTGCCACTTTTTATCTCGTAAATCTGCATTTTTTTCTTGCAGATTCGCAACTTTAAACCTCATAAATCTGTGCCTTTTTTCTCGTAGATTTGCTACATTTAATCTTGTGAAACTGCAACTTTTTCTTGCAGATTTGCTACTTTTAATCTCATAAATCTGCAACTTTTTTCTCTTGCAGATTTGCCACTTTTTATCTCGTAAATCTGCATTTTTTTTCTTGCAGATTTGCCACTTTTTATCTCGTAAATCTGCATATTTTTTCTCGCAGATTTGCAACTTTAAACCTCATAAATTTGCGACTTTTTTACTCGTACATTTGACACCTTTAATCTTGTAAATCTGCAACTTTTTTCTCACAGATTTGACACTTTTTATCTCGTAAATGTGAATTTTTTTCTTGGAGATTTGCCACTTTTAATCTCCTTAATCTGCATTTTTTTTTTTCCTGTAGATTTGCCACTTTTAATCTCGTAAATCTACAATTTTTTTCTTGCAGATATGACACTTTTAATCTTGTAACTCTGCAAGTTTTATGCCAGAATGATCAACTGTGTTTGACGTCTAGTGTCAATGTATTATAACCTTGGTAATTATTTGTGAAGTCATGAGATTTGACAGCTTTAAAGTTGTTGGAAAGCACTTAACAGAGCCGAGCTCTCAGAAAGAGAGAGGGAAAACTACTAACTGTAATGATTTGACTAAACAAAAGAAGGAACACATGGTGGTTACATGTTACCTGGAAGGCCGCCCATTCCTCTGCTGTGTTCCTCCACAGGTACAGGGTTGGTAGTCCTGCAGGTCCTGGAGGTCCTGGAGACCCTGTTTTTCCTGAACGCCCCCCAGGGCCCAACATCCCCTTTGACAGATGGAAAGGAAACGTTTATGCAAGACAAATGGATTTATATGGAATATTTAGTTCCATAGTGCAGCCTTGTTTTATAATGTGGCACCATGAAAGTGATTGGATGCAGCATTAATAATAGACACAAGAGCTTAATGCAGGAAGAGACACGAGTTTATAGCAGAGAGTTTTAACATGTCAAAGGTGAGACTGAGCTTTAGAACAAGACAGACTCGGATGTTATTTTAAGAGTTGCACTGCAAAAAAGGTGTTTAGTCTAAAAACCAGATCAAACAGTAAATCTAAAGGTCTAAAACCAGATCAAACAGTAAATCTAAAGGTCTAAAACCAGATCAAACAGTAAATCTAAAGGTCTAAAACCAGATCAAACAGTAAATCTAAAGGTCTAAAACCAGATCAAACAGTAAATCTAAAGGTCTAAAACCAGATCAAACAGTAAATCTGAGGGAAATGATCTTGCTGCATGGACAGATAATTTACCTTGACAAGATTTATTAAATTAAGATTGTTCAATCTAGAAATAAGCAGGTTGAACACTTAAAATAAGAAATTAACTACATTTAACACTTCTAAATCTAAAGTTGTTTTTTTTATCTTGGTAAGAACCAAATAATCATCAGGTCACTCTGCGTGGGCCAGTTCATCACTGCTGGCAGCTTTCCTTTTATCTCTTTTGTAAATTTTTTGTCTTTTTTGGTCATTTTGTGGCCAAGAGAAGATGTAAAAAGACACAAAATGACCAAAAAGCCAAAAAAAAGACAAGATAGACCAATAAAAAGACCAAAAAAAGACACAAAAAGACATACAATGACCAAAAAATACATAAAGAGACAAAAAAACACAAAAAACACAAAAACAGACACAGAAAGACACAAAAAAGATGTAAAATGACAAAAAAAGACAAAAAACAAAAAAAAGACCAAAAAAAGGCAAGATAGACGAAAAAAATACAAAAAAGACCACTAAAAAGACAAAAAAAGACACAAAAAGACCAAAAAACAACACAAAAAAGACGTAAAATGACCAAAAAATACATAAGACAAAAAAAAAAACACACAAAAAGACAAAAAAAGACACAAAAAAGTAAAAAAAAAAAAAAAAGACATAAAAAGACAAAAAAATCTTATCTTGGTAAGAACCAAATAATCATCAGGTCACTCTGCTCGGGCCAGTTCATCACTGCTGGCAGCTTTAATTTATCTGGTTTTAAGAGTTATTTATTAAGTGTGCAACATGCTTATTTCTAGATTTAATAATCTTAATATAAGAAATCTTGTCAAGGTAAATTATCTGTCCATGCAGCAAGATCATTTCCCTCAGATTTACTGTTTGATCTGGTTTTAGACTAAACACCTTTTTTACAGTGTGTACTTAAATTCCAAGCAGTCAAGTGGACTTAACACATCATCAGAGGTTATTATGTCGTAAACCAGTTTCTCTTACCTTATCACCTTTAAATCCCGGCGGGCCGGGTTCACCAGGACAGCCCTGCCAAGACAAGACAGTCCCAATAAAACAACAACTACTCCTCAAGATAAATAGAAACTCAAGTCATGCTTCAAAACCTCGAGGAAACGACTGCTCAAACTGTTTATCTCCGCGGTTTAAACCCAGAGACTTTACTACTGTGACCTCAGAGACAAGCAGAACACTGGGTCCTTGTAAAACATCAGTTTGTTGCCTGTTTCACTGCCTGTTAAAAGGCAAAAAGACTCAATTTAAAGGTCTCACTGCTGAACACCTGAAATACTAATGAAACAGTCAGATTTCATGGCTTAAAAAGCATTGGGATGTACAGTAATTACATGTTTTATTGTCTTTTTAAGTGCAATTTCCTGTGAGATCTTAACAAATGTATCAATCTAATGAATCTCACTTCTTATTTATTCCGGTATTTCCAGAGTTTAGCTGATAGTCCAACTTCTTTGCTTTCTTTTCCCAAGCAATCTCCTTTTTTATCCAGGGTCTTCACAAATATTGTTGTGAATTACTTTGAAGATACTTGATTAAGATCAGAGCAGCCTTGAGTGAGGAAATCCCACTGCACCATTTGGAACAATAACAGGAAAACAAGAATCCTGACGCACAAACATTAGATATGTAGTAACAGAAATAGTAAAACTGTGCAGTTGCTGCTCAGACCAAGGACTTTTTTCTCGTATATTTGACACTTTTTATCTCGTAAATGCAACTTTTTTCTCACTGATTTGCCACTTTCAATCTCGTAAATCTGCAACTTTTTTTCCACAGATTTGACACTTTTAATTTGCCACTTTTAATCTTGTAAATCTGCATCTTTTTTCTCCCAGATTTGACACTTTAAATTTCTTAAATCTGCATTTTTTTCTCTCGAAGATTTGCCACTTTTAATCTCGTAAATCTGCAAGGTTTCTTTTTTGCAGATTTGACGATTTTAATCTCGTAAATCTGCAACTTTTTTCCACTGATTTGCCACTTTTTATCTTATAAATCTGCACGTTTTTTTCAACACGAATACCAGAAAACGCCACGCAAATGATTTTCTACATCAACTAGTGAACTAATATAACAGCAATCAACAATACTATTTTAATGCACCTGCCAATGTAACATTCTACTGTACTCCCCAAAATGCACATGCTTTTGACTAAAATATTTAGTTTGGCACGATACTTGAGGCTGACGAATACTAGAAAACGCTAAGCAAGCAGGACATGAAACAGCAGATGAGAAGGAGTCTGGACGGTGTTGGGAGCCAACAGGACGTCCTCCTTCATGTTCCCTACAGCCGCCTTCAATCACAGTAATCGTCCTGAGTGATCGTGTGGTAAATCTGCAAGTTTTTTCTCACAGATTTGCAGATTTTAATCTTGTAAATCTGCATTTTTTTTTCTCACAGATTTGCCACTTTTTATCTCATAAATGCAACTTTTTTCTAAAAGATTAGCCACTTTTTTTAAATCTCGTAAATCTGCAACATTTTTTTCCACAGATTTGCCGATTTTAACCTTGTAAATCTGCAAGGTTTCTTTTTCTGCAGATTTGACAATTTTAATCTTGTAAATCTGCAACTTTTTTTTATCACAGTTTTCCCACTTTTAACCTCATAAATCTGCAACATTTTTTCCACAGATTTGCCACTTTTAATCTCGTAAATCTGTGACTTTTTTTTCACAGATTTGCCACTTTTTATCTTGTAAATCTGCAACTTTTTTCCACAGATTTTGCCGCTTTTAATCTTCTCAATCTGCAAGTTTTTTCTTTGCAGATTTGATGATTTTAATCTCATGAATCTGCAATTTTTTCCCACACGAATACTAGAAAACGCTAAGCAAGCAGGACATGAAACAGCAGATGAGAAGGAGTCTGGACGGTGTTGGGAGCCAACAGGACGTCCTCCTTCATGTTCCCTACAGCCGCCTTCAATCACAGTAATCGTCCTGAGTGTTTGTGTGGTAAATCTGCAAGTTTTTTCTCACAGATTTGCCGATTTTAATCTTGTAAATCTGCACCTTTTTTCTCACAGATTTGGCACTTTTTATCTTATAAATCTGCAACTTTTTTCCACTGATTTGCCACTTTTTATCTTGTAAATCTGCAACATTTTTTCCACAGATTTGCCACTTTTAATCTCGTAAATCTGTGACTTTTTTTCACAGATTTGCCACTTTTTATCTTGTAAATCTGCAGCTTTTTTTCCCCACAGATTTGCCGCTTTTTATCTTCTCAATCTGCAAGTTTTTTCTTTGCAGATTTGATGATTTTAATCTGATGAATCTGCAATTTTTTCCCACACGAATACTAGAAAACGCTAAGCAAGCAGGACATGAAACAGCAGATGAGAAGGAGTCTGGACGGTGTTGGGAGCCAACAGGACGTCCTCCTTCATGTTCCCTACAGCCGCCTTCAATCACAGTAATCGTCCTGAGTGATGGTGTGGTAAATCTGCAAGTTTTTTCTCACAGATTTGCCATTTTTTATCTCGTAAATGCAACTTTTTTCTAAAAGATTAGCCACTTTTTTAAAATCTCGTAAATCTGCAACATTTTTTCCACAGATTTGCCGATTTTAACCTTGTAAATCTGCAAGGTTTCTTTTTCTGCAGATTTGACAATTTTAATCTTGTAAATCTGCAACTTTTTTTTATCACAGTTTTGCCACTTTTAACCTCATAAATCTGCAACATTTTTTCCACAGATTTGCCACTTTTAATCTCGTAAATCTGTGACTTTTTTTCACAGATTTGCCACTTTTAATCTCGTAAATCTGTGACTTTTTTTCACAGATTTGCCACTTTTTATCTTGTAAATCTGCAGCTTTTTTTCCACAGATTTGCCGCTTTTTACCTTCTCAATCTGCAAGTTTTTTCTTTGCAGATTTGTCACTTTTAACCTCATAAATCTGCAACATTTTTTCACAGATTTGCCACTTTTTATCTTGTAAATCTGCATCTTTTTTTCCAAAGATTTGCCGCTTTTTATCTTCTCAATCTGCAAGCTTTTTCTTGGCAAATTTGATGATTTTAATCTCATGAATCTGCAATTTTTTCCCACACAAATACTAGAAAACGCTAAGCAAGCAGGACATGAAACAGCAGATGAGAAGGAGTCTGGACGGTGTTGGGAGCCAACAGGACGTCCTCCTTCATGTTCCCTACAGCCGCCTTCAATCACAGTAATCGTCCTGAGTGATGGTGTGGATTTTATGGCAGCGTGACTCCAGAGGCCAGCCCAGACCGGACCAGATGTGCAGTCTGGTTCTGGTTCTGTGTCCTCTGTAGTCCGTGTGATGGCCCACCTCTTACACCAGGTAAACAACCCCATTGGATTGAATAAAAAGACTTTATTTCCTTTGCACCAATCGGATCTCTTGGCAGCCAGCGGTGCAGATTGTCACCATGAGTAATGCTATGACAAACTGTTGAGACTCCTTCACGTTGCGGTTCCTTAATGCTCCAATCTCTGCATCAAAGACATGTGGATCAACACATGTCGGAGCAGAGAACCTCCCTGATCAGAGTCAGATGGCGGCTGATGGGGAACAGCTCTTGTAAGCCGTAAAGCAAAAGCAGACGTCACACTTTCTTCATTCACAATGCCTGTCCTCACGGTTTTATCTCAGCCGACACCAGATAGCTCTGATAGGATCAAATGTCCAGTTAAATCAGCGAGAAACGAGCCTCGGATTGTGATTCAATGTCTCCAACAATTTGAAACAATAGAAAGTTAAAACATCAGACAGAGGAACCTGCTCTCCTTACTGTTGTTTGGGGAGAAATGCATTGATAAGACTTTTATAGATACACTACAGGCCAAAAGTTTAAAAGCAAGATCATATTTGTACAAAAAAGATCATAGTTTCATTGCTATACTTTGCAACAAAATAAAGGTGATTATTAAATAAAGAGTCACTTATTAGAACACATTTTGACTCTAATTATCAGGTCTTTGAGTTTTTATTGCTTAGACTTTGTGTTTCCTTCTTTCCTTAATGTATAAATCTGAACTCTTGTTTCTTTTGTCAGAGATATGAACACAGTTGAGATTTATTGGGATCTTTTGTCTCCAAACTCTCAAAAGACAAAGAGATAAAGAGAATAATGCAAACTGTGATTTGTTTGTGACTCTTCCAAATCTTCTCAACCCTAAAACTAAGCCCTTCTTTTCTTTTGGTAACATTTATTCACCAATGGTCTGATAACATCACTGTATACCTTTAGGTAGTGATGTGCCAATGTGGCACATCACTACCTAAAGGTCAATGGAGGAAAATGGTTCAATTCAATAAAGGTTAAGTCTGATCATGTAGTAAACACATCCAGAAATAAAAAATAAAAAAAGAATACACACTGGTTTTTAACAAAGACACTGTGAATACAACACTTAAATTGCTTCTAAACGTTTGGCCTGTAGTGTACAGGGGAATTAAATAGGGATGGGCATCAATCTTCGAATATTCGAATAGTCATTAAATCATACAAAAATCAAATAGTTCATCATATCTGGACGTCTGAAAGCAGCATGGCTAATTATGCACAGAGTCTCCGCTGATCATAAACAAACCAGCATGGCTAATTATGCAGTCTCCAATGTCTCCAATGATGATAAACATTGTGATCGTGAATTAACCGGCATCACTAACTGTGCACAGAGTGTCTGGTGCTTGTTGTAAACAAACAGAGATCGCTAAGTGAACACCTCCTGCAGCAGCAGCACATACACACTGTACTGCTACAGAGCTAACTGTTAGCCTGTTAGCACATACACACTGTACTGCTACAGAGCTAACACACTGTTTACATTTACATTTAGCAGACTGTTTTATCCAAAGCGACTTACAGGAAGACACTGTACTGCTACAGAGCTAACTGTAGCTAACTGATGCTAACGGCGGCTCTTCTTAACGAATAGTACTTTTGCCTGACATGCACATCCCTAGTATTAAAGCAACAGACAGGCATGGTGGATAATTGGACCACCAATTATGGACCTCTCACCTCTTCCCCTGGAGGACCCATCCGGCCTGCTGGTCCTCTCTGTAGCCGGTACGTTTTCCCATCCGAGCCCAGGACCAGGTCCCCGTCTCTGGTTACCATGGTAACGATGGCAGGGTGCTCCTTCTCCGGTTGTCTCCCGTTGGTGATGGGTCTCCGGTCCTCTACTCCGACCTTAGCAGACTCTGTGGACGTTCTAGGATCTTGGGGGGTTTTGGCTACAGGATATTCCACTGAGGGCTTTTTGGGAGCCCCTCTGACGTCGTCCAGGTCGATGATGTCTGCTGTCGGTTTCCCTGGAAACAGGGAGGACGTCCTCCCGTCTGAGGTGGCCTTCTTGTCTGTGGTGATGTTCTCCTCCAGATGTTTCGAGGACTGTTCAGGCTTTCCCTTCTGGCTTCCTTTAAGTCCATTTCTGGAAGGTTTCCACTGAGGGTTGACTCGTCCGCCATTTTGGAAAATCGGATCCAACAAGTCAGTGTCCTCGTCCACCACAAAGACGTCCCCACGGCCCACCGAACCTTTCCGGTTGGACCCTGAAGGCACCGTCCCGTCCCCTCGAGAACTCCCCCGACGAAGGAACATGTTCTGATGAGAAACAAAACAAGAATCAGTCATTCAAGATCAGCCTGTCAGATGTTTCAACTGTTTTGGTTTTTTTTGTCTTATTTTTCTCCTCAATTATCATTATTAGTATTATTGTTACTCATGCATGCTCTTTTTTCTAATTATATATATATATATATTTTTTTTTTTAAATTTATTTATTCATTTATTCATTTATGTATTTATTTATTTTTAATTTTTAAATTCTACTTACATTTTAGTAGTACCGTTTTCTCTGCCCAATAATGATACATAATATTTATTATCATATATTAATACTTAACTGCTAGATCTATAACTGAAACATGCATGCACGTTTGCACGTACCATTATTGTCGTTGTTTAATATTCACTCTATGTCTGTCTATGTCACTGTATTGTATTATTGCACAATAAAAAAAAAAAAAAAAAAAAAAGAAAGATGTTTCAACAGAGGATTTCCGGTGATCATGTTTTGACAAAGGAGAAAAGCATAAATAATCTAAAAAGACCTAAATTGTCTCTTATAAACCCTGCAGCAGACAGTCTCCCTTCTTTAACTCTGTCATCAGCTCCTCTCTCACATCTGGCTTCAGTTCTTCTGCCTTCAAGTCCATTAGTTTCTCTTCTCTACATGACAGGTCGCCTCGACTCGTTTCATCAAACTCTGAACATCACTACTGACTTGGTCACGTTTCCTCCCAAACACTCGACTCTTCTGTCTCTAATTAACATCTCATGGTTCTCACAGAGTTCCCTGTTGGAGCCAAAACACTCAATATGTTTGGTGTTAACACTTCTGTGATTCTACAATTCTACAATGTCATTTGTCATTTGACGCGTTTATCCAAAACGACGCACAAATGAGAGTTAAACATAGCAGAGTAATGTAAAGATGTATTAAAATATCAGACATGGCAGAAAATTTGACCAACAGTCTCTTTACAGGAAACTCCTGCTTGATGAAGACCAAGGACCTGTTTTAGTGTATCTTGAATATTGTATCTGTTCTGTGATACTTGTCATTAAAGGGCAGTCTTTCTAGAAACTCTTGTTTCTTGTCTATTAAGATTACTCTGCATTAAAGACCCACTGCAGATCTGCAGGTTTGCACTTCTAACAAACAACAAACAATCTTCTTTCTCACATCCACAATCCTAGTTCCAATTTTCTGTATTTGTATGTATTTATTTATTTGCACCATAAGAAAGGACTATTACAAAAAACAGAAATGAAACAAGAATAGTAAGTGCGGGAGAGGTTAAAAAAACGTAAATGGGCTTATAAAAAACACCTCCCCAAGAAATGTACAAAAACTCAATCAACAATGAGAGAAAGCAACAACAAATAAAAACAAAAAAGAAATCAATACAAGTGCCATTTTACAGCACAGACACAAAAAAGTCAGAAACACAAACATGGGTGTGTATAAAGGTAAAATATTTGTATTTGAGTGTATGAGAGATAATGATCCAATGACAACTAGACTGGAAAAGAAATGTTGACTTTTTATCTCATATTTTCACTTTTTATCACATAATTTTTATGTCATAATTCTGACTTTTTATCAGATATTTTACACTTTTTATCTCATAATTTTGACTTATCTCTAAATTTTGACTTTTTATCTCTAAATTTTGACTTTTTATCTCATAATTTTGACTTTTATATTTCATCATTTCGACTTTTTATCTCATAATTTTGACTTTTCATCTCATCATTTCAACTTAGATAATTGTATTTGAGTGTATGAGCAATAAGAGATAATGATCCAATAACAACTAGACTGGAAAAGAAACTATAAGGAATCTTAATTTAACAGGTTTAACAGCTTTCAGTCTTAACTTTAAACTATTGAGTTATGAAGATAATTTAACTACATGAATATGAAAATTCAAAGTATGGAGCCTCTGTAAGCAAAAGAAAACAAAAGGTATGCGTAGTAGATGAAGTTTATCAGAGTGTCTTGTGTTGTTAGAATGGAGCTGAGAGTTAACTGTAAAAAAAAAAATCATGAAAAGATTTGGACAGCAAGTGGGAAAGATGAATATATTTATAAATAAATATGCAAAAAACTGCCACTTCCTGCTGTCTAACCTCGTCCTGACAGCAAAGCCTCCAGTTTCTGTCTCTGGAATAAAACTGACTAATGTTCTAACTATTCTATAATTGTTCTCACTGTAAATCAGCCTGGTGAGGAACATCATCTGTCACAGTGTTACTCATTATTATTATTGACTCTCATGAAGTCCTTCAAACATCTTCCACAACAAACAGCACTGTAAAGTGATATGTGGTGTCCAGAGGTGACGGAGAAACACTCAACAACACGCTGGAACCCTCCGACCAGCCGACACTCTCAACACATCACATGTTTGGGCCCCGGGGACCCGTGGCCCCTCAGGAAGGACCGAGGGGCTGTAAATCTAGTTTAATAACCCTAACGGGCTGAGTGGAGACGATAAAGTGGAGCTGAGAGGCAAATAGAGAGCAGGAGGACACCAGGAACACTGGAGAACATGTACAAATGTAGATTTTACAGTGAAAAACTGCTAAAACATGACAGTAAAAGACGTAAAAGGATAATTAATTCAGTTTCAGTAACAATGAAACACCATGAATGTTTATATCAGCCAAAACTGTATTTTTATACATTTTTTCATTTTTTTAAATAAATTACACCACTGTAAAATGCACTGGCACCGTGTTGGGAACAAATGACACAAAATACCAAAAAAAGGATGTAAAATGAATAAAAAAGACACAAAATTACTAAAAAAAATTAGTTTTCTTTTCAATAAATTACTCCACTATAAAATACTCTGGCACCGTGTTTGTAGCAAAAATATACTGTAAGCCATCATTTTTGCATTTATTTTTTTGTAAAAATACTTTTTCTCACTGTTAAATGTACTAAACACCATATCTCTAACAGCAATATACTGTAATATTTAATGGTAAAATCATTAATTTATGCAGCATTTATAAAGTATTTTCTTGTCAATTAAATGGCAGAACAGCGTTTCTTTTGATGGAATTTTTTTATTTTTTTATGGTAAAATATGGAATTAAATGGCAATCTTAAACGTGAAATCAACAGTGTTAATATAATTTTACAGTAATATTAGAAAAAGTTGCACCGCATTTATTACGGTAAAGTTCTACTGGTTTTTACCATAAAAACAACTTTTTTTTTACAGTGAGGAAAGAGAAGCAGGGCTCACAGATTTAGTTTCTCAGAGCAGAGAAGAGTTTAGAAAGCTTACAGGTAAAATACAGCACAGCACTGGAAATAATAGTCTTTTTTGTTCCCCCTGTCATTTCCCCTTTCTTCTCTTCTCATACATCAAAGGCATCACGTCATTAAATATGATCCGGAGCCAAATAGTTATTTTTAGTCATTTTAAACCATTATCAGTCTGCTCAAACACACTTTGTTCTTTTCAGATACTTTTGTTTGACTATTTTTTCCCCCTCAATTGTCCATACATATCACAATAATATTGTTGAAGTAGATTATTTTATCCACTATTATCTGGTCGTAAAAAAGTTAGCCTCTGCCACCAGTATGAATGTGTGTGAGTATGAATGCAGTTTGTACTGTAAAGACATCACATAAAACTCACCCCGTATGAGATACATGACTGTGATTGGTCGGCTGTAATTCTCTCTGAATAGGAGAGGCAGCTAACATATCAGCCAAAGCAAATAAAGTAAAAGCTTTGCAGATTCTTCTGGATTCCAGGCTAATGTTGTCAACTCATCTGAAAAATCCTGCACTCAATCCCTGAACAACATATTTAATGACTAGTGTATAGGTGTATGTTTGGTCTGCAAAACTGGTTCTGTATGTGTGGCGATCCAAATACTATCATAATGACCAAGTGACCATATGATACGTCTTTGAGAGTTCCCACTATAGACTGGAAACATCTGCATGTTGTGAATTATTCCAGTTATTACTGAAGGCTCTCAGGTTCCATATCTGGTTTCAGGCTTTAGTTCGGGCCAGAAATCAATTGAGCATGCTCTGATTGTGTTATCAGAAAGAATTAGATGCCCAAATGTTACCCAGCTTTTATTAATTCAACCTTGAAATATTAGAACAATAGTTAGTCTTAAATAGTGTATTTGCAGTGAAACCCAGCCCTGGAGGAGGGAGGGGGGGTCTGAGACAAACATGGAGCTGGAAACAAAGAGCCTTTCTCTTCCTGTGAACCAGGACATAGTCTGCCCCGCTCCATCAGCTGACACTAGATCTCCTCTGGACAACACCGTCCCCTTATCGGCCTCCAGTCTGTCAGACAGGACCAGGACCCCCAGACCCCCCGACTTAATGTATCTGGAGGACTACGAGTCAGTCAGGAGCCGACAGCTGTCAGACACTCCAAACCACGGAACCTCATGAAGTACCAAAGAATTATATATTTTAGGGGAATCTTCTTCTACAGCAGAGGCTCAACAAGAATAATAATAACTAGAAAATTTCCTCTGGGGAAATTCTGAAAGGGCCACGGGGGCTACTGCCGGTGTGTGTACACTATGATGAGATTCTTCAGAGATTTCAAACTTTGCCCTTTAACCTCAAAATGTGTGTTTGTGTGTGTGTGTGTGTGTGTGTGTGTGTGTGTGTGTGAGTGAGTGAGTGTGTGAAACGTGTATCAGGAGGAGTGTGCGTGCTTACGCGCACATTTGTGTGTGTGTGTGTAGCGAAATAAAGTTACGTGTGTGTGTGCGTGTGCGTGTATGTGTGTGTAATTTAAATCACATAAAGTTACCTGTGTGTGTGTGTGTGTGTGTGTGTGTGTGCGTGCTTGAATGCGTGCGTGTTTGAAGCATGTGTATGCATGTGTGAGGAGTGTGCGCGCTTAAGCGCATGTCTGTGTGTGTGTGTATTTGTAACTGTAATCACATCAAAGATCAAAGGCAATCAGATCAAAGCAATCAACAGAATTAACTGACACCTGTTCTGGCACAGTGACAGCAGAGGTGGACAGACTGGAATTTTTGGCCTCGAACAGAAAGCATTTTTGGCAAAACCATAATACCTATCATTGATCCGACTTCACTTTGAGCGTCCTGAGTTCTTCCTAAACGTCTACATATGGATTTTTTTCAGAAAAATGAAAAAATAGCTTTGTTAGAGCGATCTAAAAAAACTGTCACATCTCCCTTTTTCAGAAATCTTCCTGTGTTTTTAATATGGGAGCCAATGAGGCTGTTGGTGGTGTTGGTGGATCATCTGTGCGTCCTACGCCCAAACTATAACTCTGACAGCTTTACCAGAGGATTGTGAGGGAGAAGACTAATTTTCCTACGTTTCTATGTATAAATTATTTCTGTAGAGTGGAATTTGCGGCCTGGAGCGCAGTTTTCAAATTTATTTTTTGACAATTTTTTCTCTCCCTCTACACTCTGCCGATGATGTCACACACTGTGACACGAACATTCCGTGCAATACACACCCATTATAATCTCAGAATTTCTCCAAAAATGATCATGTTCATTGAACAGGGATTGATAAAAAACTATATGACCTATCGAAACGTGGATTAATACACCGATACACAAGACTTGTGTCTACTGTTTAAAGTTTAAATGGAGTCTCTAGGTGAAATTATGCTGGAGAAGTAGACGTTTAAAAATCTCCAATTATTGTTCTTTTTCGCTCATTTTTTTTCCGGCCGTCCCATTCACTTCAATGCAAATTTGTATTCTGTAGAGAAAAGAGTTAATTTATTATTTTGAGTGTTCAACATGCTTATTTCTAGATTTAATAATCTTAATTTAATAAATCTTGTCAAGGTAAATTATCTGTCCATGCAGGAAGATCATTTCCCTCAGATTTACTGTTTTATCTGTTTTTTTAGAATAAACACTTTTTATTGCAGTGCAGAGCTGGCGCTGCATGGCATGCATCAGAGTATTTATCTTGTCAAATAAACTCTAATACTGTCAGAAAGTAACTCTTTAAATCTTTATGACGATGATGTTTACTCTCTATCTGCTCTGCAGTAGCAGGTAAGGACACTGGGCCTATTAAAAGGATACAAAGGCATGTGTGTTCATGTCTTTGTATCCTAACAACAGTCTGAGTGGAGGCTCAACGTGAATATATGATCCATAGGTGAAAGAATGACAGAGTACCAAGTGTTTCAGTGTGTTTCAGTGTTTATAGCTGCAGGCTGATGAACACAGGGAACATTTACAGGCTCCATAATGTTTCCTAAAGCTCCTGTCAGATCATAAGTCTTTAAAGCTTTCATGGTCATGCGTCTGTGCTTTATCAGTTTTTAAACCCTCAGGCCCCTGAAACCTAATTTATAATGTTATAATAATGTGTTACGTACACCATTTATCCAAAAATAACACCCAGTGCACATATTTTTGGTCACAGGTTGCTTTTCATCTTCCCCTTGTTGTGTCCATGTTTAACAATCACATGTTGGTGAAATGTTATTGTATCTCGTCCCAATATATCGGCCAGCTGATGTTTTGGTCGACCTCTAAATTTCACCCAATTTATTGTCCGCTTATGCCAACTAGGGCTGCAACTAATGATTATCAGTCATTATACTTATTGATTCATCTATTGAATATTTTTTTCTTATTTAGAATTAGTCTGTGAAATGGTGATACATCTGGGGATGTCCTCAACTAAAAAAATAAGTCATTCAGCTTGAATAAAAAGCATCAAAGAATGATTGATTCATTGAGTCTGCTTGAAAGAGCTCACTTTATACTATTCACCAGGCTTAGTCCGAGATTTTATTCTTCAGTTTTTTCCAAAACATCCCCCCAATGTTACCCTATGGAGAGGCTAGAGTGGATGACATCATCGCTAGAGTGGAGAGGGGGAGAAAAATTAGTCAAAAAATTACAGAATTAAGTCAGAAATAATGAATATGTAATTTAAAAAATATATATTCAAACACGCAGCCAGCATGAAATAACATGGGAAATGAATGCAGGTCATTTTGGAGCCATGTTGTGCATTAGAAGGTGTTTATACGTTGAGCATCAAAGGGTTAATCAACTCAACAACTAAGTGACTCAGCATTTTAGAACGAATGGAATGTGTTGGTTAGTTTCCATGATGACAAGTTTTCATGCAGATGCAAGTGTTGCTCAGGGTGTATGTTTCTTTGTGTGAATAATATTCTGCTCAGATCATCAGATGTTCAGAATGCCTACTAGCTCATATGGTGCAACATTACTGAAGGTTTAGATTCTCCCCTGCAGCAGCAAACAGTGACACTGTTGCAGGATCACAACACAGTTTAAATGTCTGTTGTGAGTCAGTCAGACTTCACTTTGTAACAGAGCAGAGTCGAGGCTGGAAACAGACGCACTAATCTAACACTTAAGGTATCTCATTTCTTCTGCTTTTACAAACTCATTAGCACATTTTGGCACAAACTAATTGTGACTTTGCCCACACAATGTGTCTGAGAACTTAAGATAAATAAAGGGGACACGTCGGACAAAAGCACAGAATTTTTTTCCACATGCTCTCTATCACCATAAGTTTAAATTTTTGATGGGAGCCACTTCATCAAGATTGTGGATCGGAGATGGCAGCCATATAAAGTCTATGAGAACCAAGATTGACCTTCTGAATGTCTTGGAAGATATATTGGTTCTCATACATTTTATATGGCTACCATTTCTGATGGTGGCAGTGCTGCGTTTGGGGGCGCTTGAAAAAATCTGTGAGGAAACAGGAGCATTTGTTTCTGATGCAGCTCGAGATATAAAATGCTTCAGAATCAATGTGTGCAGAAATGAGGTCTGTGCGAATCGAGATCGCGATTTTTTAAAACAATTTATCATGCAGCCCTAGTGAAATTGTTGACACATATCACATAATAGAAAACATTACAGTGAATGAAGACATCTCACACTAGAAGGACTAACGCCATGAGAGTGTTTTTGTTTTTTAAACCTTCCAGGCAGCTACTGCTGCGACCTGCAAAGACTTGAACCTCTCCAATCAATCACACTGTCACTGGTTCTGTTTACCATTGTCTCAGTTACAGAAACACTGCATGATACAATGTTGGAGACATTTTGTTCTTATTTAAATGAAGCACTGGTGACTTTAGACTGCAATTAAATGAAAAGAAATAGGAAATAACAGCTTAATGAGGCGGATACTTACCACCCGCAGAGTTCCAGTAAAATGTGATTATCTGTGAGAACATGAAGCTCGTGACTCAACTTCTTTGCAACTCAACAATATTTGTTGGAAAACACAGTAAATGATAATTAGTGGAGATGTTGACAGGGAACACCTGGACTAGATTAATAGTTATGACAAAGCACCGTGTCCTTCTATCAGTACAAGTCTCCTCAGGAGTCTGTCTGAAAGATCCTCCCGTTGAGAGCAATGAGAAATCTACGGAGGCCTCACAGCCTGACACATGCTGCAGGCTACAGCATATCAACACACACACACACACACACACACACACACACACACAGACAATGAACACTTGCTTCTACAAAGGGCTAATCAAATGGCAAGGTCCGTAAATCTAGCCAAGACACAGGTATGCAGACTGGCTGGGTCTTGCAAAGCAGCAGAAAGTAATTTAGCTGCAGCAGAAAGCCTGATGACAGTAGTCTGATGATGGTTCAGCAGTTTGATTTAAGCAGAATTTAAAAAATGGGTAACACTTTATATTAGGGAACACATATTCAACATTGATGAGTTGCTTCTTAGCATGCAAATAGAATAGAATAGAATAGAGTATTTATTGTCATTGCATGTGTATCTGGAGGAGTGTGCGCTTTCGCATGTATCTGTAACTGTAATCACATCAAAGGATCAAAGGCAATCAAAGCAAAGATCAAAGGCGTTGGGGTCGACCAATCAGAGCAGGGCAATAAACAGAATTAACTGCCGCTGTAGAATGTTCCGGAACAGTGACAGCAGCCAGAGGTGGACAGACTGGAATTTCTGTCCTCGAACAGAAAGCATTTTTGGCAAAACCATAATACCTATCATTGATCCGACTTCACTTTGAGCGTCCTGAGTTCTTCCTGAACGAAAAATTAAGAAATAGCTTTGTAAGAGCGATCTGAAAAACTGTTAAATATGCTTTTCTACAGAAATCACCGATACACAGGACTTGTGTCTACTGATTAAAGTTTAAATGGAGTCTCTAGGTGAAATTATGCCGGAGAAGTATACGTTTAAAAATTCACACATTTTTTTGGGCCGTCCCATTCACTTCAATGCAAAATTTTGGGCAGTTTTACACGACTTACATAGAGAAAAATTCATATTCCGTAGAGAAAAGTAATAGCACACCGATCCCGATCAAACCGCACGTTTTGATATATAATTTGTCCTGCAACTCTTCAAGTTGTAGGACTAGTAGTGGGACGAAATTGTGTCCAGACGAGGTAGAAGAAGAAATCCACAGTATAACAGTAGTGCTCGGTGCAATTGCCCCGTGGCCCTAATAAAGAGCCACTTATAAATAAATAGTTACTTATTTGCATGCTAATAAGCAACAAATTAATGTTGAATATGTGTTCCCTAATATAAAGTGTTTTTTGGGGATTGGTACAATGCTGCAAATAACAAATGTTGCCAAGGAACTTGAAACAAACGCAAAGGAAAAGCAGCAACAGAAGCCTGCAAACAGCAACAAGGCAAACAGCCAGTGAGTGGTGTGTGTGCGTGTGTGTGTGTGTGTTTCTGCCTCTGCTGTGATGTGCACGAGGCAAAGAGCCAACGTGTTAACTCACTGTTAGCATGTTAAAACCTGCATGTCTACTTCAATGTCATGTGAACTGAAATGATCGTGTGACTTTCTGTTGTGACTGTGTGTTGATCAGAGCTCAGCAGGTCGTGCGCGGCATTAACGCCGTCACGGTCGGGGGTTTGATCCCGCAGCAGGACCACCCATGGTAGAAATACAACTGTTGGTTGTTGGGATCAAAGCGGCCGCAAGATCACCAGTGGTGGTCCTGGAAATAAGATCATGAAGCATGTTGGGAGGACAAAAGAAAGACCTCGAAATGTTTAAAACAATCAGATTGCTGTTCAACCTCTAGCTATGTTCATATGCAGGCTTAGAGAGCCACAGAGAGTCAGCTGCAGGTCTTATATACAGAGTTTTATTGTTCTACTATACGTCTCTGAGGGTCAAAATCTGAAGCCGCACGTATTGCAAGACTAAACTCATCTGGACGTTAAAAAAGTCCATGTATATACACTACAGGCCAAAAGTTTGGAAGCAAGATCAAATGTGTACAAAAAAAGATCATCATTGCTTTACTTTGCAACAAAATAAACATGTGGTCAAGTTGTGTCTTTTTTGGTCATTTTCCATCTTTTCTGGTCATTTTCCATCTTTTTCGGTCATTTTATGTCTTTTTCAACACAGTTGAGATTTATTGGGATTTTTGGATCCAAAAGTTTGTGGGTTTTTATGTCATTTTGTGTCTTTTGTGGTAATTTTGCATCTTTTTGGATCACTTTGTGTCTTTTTTTGGTGACTTTCCATCTTTTCTGTTAACTTCTGTTTAACTGTTAGCCTATTAACACATACACACTGTACTGCTACAGAGCTAACTGTTAGCCTGTTAGCACATACACACTGTACTGCTACAGAGCTAACTGTTAGCCTGTTAGCACATACACACTGTACTGCTACAGAGCTAACTGTTAGCCTGTTAGCAATCTGCAGACTGGACGCTAAGGGGTTAACATCCCCTCCGGCTCTGCAGCTGGGAGAGACTGCTGCAGGAAGACTGTGCCGCTTTGACTCGTTCTTACTCTTCTTAATGAGCCTCCGACCCCCGCGGCTCTTATAACAATAACACCAGAAAAAGTCACTGGATTTGTCTCCAGTCCCTTTTTTGAAAAATAGTTGCTCAGGGGGTCTAAAAAGTGGTTAAATATAGCAACAAAGTTGTTAAGTTGGCAACACTGCTTCTTAATTGTGGGGGCCAAAATCGTGATCATGATTAAAATTCGATTAATTGTGCAGCCCTCACCTGCACCATGAAATAAATATAGCTTTCATAGTGTGCAGATTGTGAGGCGAGGGCCATTAAAGTGCCATCTGACTGTATTAGGAAGAACTGAAATAACAGATCAAATTAGCCAAAGCTGGCAAAATCAACAGTATCTGGTTAAAAGGCATTCTATGCCGCAGGCTAACTGAAAGTGTTTATGAGTCAGTTAGTCTGTAAAATGAAACTCCTGCAGCTTGGAGAGACATCAGCATATAGAGAACAGAGAAACGGAGCACACATTTGAATTTTGCTCTGTACAAATATTTGACTGTTATTAATATAAAGGGCTGCTAAACACTGTTTAAACTGACATCACCAACCATGACATCACCTACAGGACATTCTTCACACAGATTAAGATCTGCAGGTGCAGATCCGTGAACTTTAAACATCAAAGTCAAATCTTCAAGCTCCCTGATTGCAAGTGTGTTAATCCTGAAAATATCCGTGCTGATAGAAGAAAAACATCCCAGTAAAATAAAAAGCATTGCCACATTGTGTGCTATACAACAGTCTGCAGAGCATTACACACCCTGCTTTACGTCAGTGTGGAACAAAAGCAAAGGGAAAAAACTCTACAGTGATAATCTCAACATGTGTACAGCAGGGTGACACCAGGCAGTACCTTTCCCTCCCGGAGCCTTCCTCCGTCAACGTGCAATCCATCTAAATCCAGCAACAATCCCAGCAGCAGGTACCATCCAACATGGAGCATGACTGCAGCTCTGTCTGCACCTCAGCTCTGCTCACATTGTTCCACAGCCAGACCTCTACAGGAGGCTGGTCCAGCTCCAGCAGACACACCTACTGGGTCCACACCCACACCTACTAGGTCCACACCTACTGGGCGCACACCCACATCTACTGGGTACACACCCACACCAACTGGGTCCAATAAGCGGTGGAAACTTTGTGTACAGTTAGCATGCTGGTTTGTTTACAATAAGCGGCAGACACTTTTTGTACAGTTAGCAGGCTGGTTTGTAGGGCCATAGGGCGGCTGTGGCTCAGTTGGTAGAGTTGGTTGGCCCCCAACCGAAGGGTTGGTGGTTCGATCCCTGACCGTCGCAGCCTACATGTCGAAGTATCCTTGAGCAAGATACTGAACCCCAAATTGCTCCCGATGCTGTGTTCATCGGTGTGTGAATGAATTTCCAATGGTGGCAGGTGGGACCGTTTAGGGTAGCCTCTGCCACCATTATGAAAGGGTGAATGAGCGCAGTCTGTAGTGTAAAGCGTTTTGAGTGGTCGCAAGGCGACTAGAAAATCGCTATATAAGTGCAGGTCCATTTACCATTTACAATAAGCGGCGGACACTTTGTGTACAGTTAGCATGCTGGTTTGTTAACAATAAGCGGTGGATACTTTTGTACAATTAGCATGCTTGTTTGTTTACAATAAGCGGCGGACACTTTGTGTACAGTTAGCATGCTGGTTGTTTACTATAAGCGATGGACACTTTGTGTACAGTTAGCATGCTGATTTGTTTAAAATAAGCGGCAACACTGTGTACAGTTAGCATGCTGGTTTGTTTAAAATAAGCGGCAACACTGTGTACAGTTAGCATGCTGGTTGTTTACAATAAGTGGTGGACACTTTTTGTACAGTTAGCATGCTGGTTTGTTTACAATAAACGGTGGACACTTTTTGTACAGTTAGCATGCTGGTTTGTTTACAATAAGCAGCAGACACTTTGTGTACAGTTATCATGCTGGTTGTTTACAATAAGTGGTGGACACTTTTTGTACAGTTAGCATGCTGGTTTGTTTACAATAAGCGGCGGACACTTTGTGACCAGTTAGCATGCTGTTTGTTTACAATAAATTGCGGACACTTTGTGTACAGTTAGCATGCTGGTTTGTTTACAATAAGCGGCAGACACTTTGTGTACAGTAAGCAGGCTGGTTTGTTTACAATAAGCGGCGGACACTTTGTGTATAGTTAGCATGCTGGTTTGTTTGTAATAAGCGGCGGACACTTTGTGTACAGTTAGCATGCTGGTTTGTTTACAATAAGCGGCGGACACTTTGTGTACAGTTAGCATGCTGGTTTGTTTGTAATAAGCGGCGGACACTTTGTGTACAGTTAGCATGCTGGTTTGTTTACAATAAGCGGCGGACACTTTGTGTACAGTTAGCATGCTTTTTTTTACAACAAGCAGCAAATGATGCATGATGAAGTAAACGATAAAACAGTAAAATACAATGAGATAAATTAAATTAAAATAGAATAAAATAAAATAAGAGAAAATAAATAAAACCTCCTGCCCGCACAAACTAAAATATGCATGTATGCAAATACAAAAATCTAAAAACATAAAATCAACACTCTACGTGGTGTTAAAAGCCAAAGAGAAGAGGGGAGTTTTAAGAAGATATTTACCATGAGACAGTGAGGAGGTCTGTCTTATGTTAACAACAATTATAGAGTCCACAAAAACTATCACATCCAATTTTATACATCGAACGATAAGTTGATATATTGATTATCATGACAAGCCTAGTGACATATGGAGGAGACAGGAGCCCGCCCTTTAGAAGAAAGCAACAATCCGCGTAAAATCTGGGACAATTTAAATGTCAAAACAAGCCAAAGTCTTTAATAATAAATACATTCTTCCACTTGTACCAACCAAAAGTCAGACCATAGGCGTGACACATTACAGAACATTAAATCCTCTAGTTGTTTGGCAGCTAACCAAGCGAGATGTGAGTGAACAAAACGAGTGAATAAGTGCCTCTTCCAAGTGGAGGAAGCAGAAGGAAGAGAAACAGGGACGGGGATGGTGTGAGGGAATCCCAGATGCCTTCACACGTGGAGGGATTTGGGTCGGAGGGAGCCCGCACACAATTAAAGCTGAAAGAAAAGAAATCTCTGGAGGCGAGGGAAGCCACAGGGCCCAGAGTCAGCCAGGCAACCACAGCTGAGGAGAGATTTGAAGGGAAATATTCAGCTAGAATCCTCTGAGGTCGGCTTGATTTACAGAGGAGACCTCCTCTGCATGAAAGTGAAGAACAGCAGGGCAGCTCCGTGTCACAGGAAGCATTACTTCATGTCTGTTAGGAACAAAAGGAGAGCTGCTGTTGCATAAACAGCAGTATAAATAGAGAGAGCAGAGGGAGGTGGAGTCGGGGTGAACACAACCTCAGTGGGGCTTTAAAACTGCAGGACAGATGTGCAGGGGGGAAAAAATCAATGATCTCTTTTTAATAACAACTAAACAACTTCCCGGCACATCTTCGTCCTCCTTCCCGCCACATAATGGCTTCCAGAGATCTACAATATCTGCGCTCAGAATCTAATCCGTGTTGGGTTTTAACTCTTTATCAGGCGAAGAACTATATTTGCTAACTTCAATGGACATCAAAATGGGGTCCCCATGTCTCTCTGTGAGGTCGTAGAACCACATGGATTTGTAATATTTAGAGAAAAAAGTAGCAAATTTCCTAGAAATCTACAAGAAAAAAAGTCGCAGATTTAAGAGCTTTAAAGTGGCAAATCTGCACGAAAAAAGTTGCAGATTTACGAGAAAAAATTTTCTCCCAGATTCACCACTTTAAATCTCATAAATCTGCACATTTTTTCTTGTTGATTTGACGCTTTAATCTCCTAAACTTTTTTCTCAAAATATTACCCCCCTCCCCCGAGTCTGTATGTTTTTTGCACATTCTGGCTGTATGTAATATCCTCCAATATTCTCTAGGATTGAAATTTGGAATTTGCAAGTATTTGTCTCCTAGTATCCTAGTTAGTATTAGTGTCCTATTAAGGGTTAAGAGCGGGACCTACACTACCCTACAAAGTCTAACTGCAGTAACTAGATTTTTGGGCAAAACTGACAATTTTGGACTAAAAATGAACTCCTTGATGTCTGTATTATCTGTGACAAAGTTTTAGGTTTCAATTTTGCTTTATTTCAGAGAAACAAAAATTGAAACAAAAATTGCAGTAACTATAGATTCAAACTCAAAACCAAAGCAGACTGCAGTAGCTTCACTTACAACTGTCTGATTTGGATGAATATACATATACATTGTAAAAGAAAATATGTTAAATTTACGGTAAAATACCGGCAGCTGTGGTTGGCAGAACTTCACCGTAAAAATTACAGTGAGTGGGTTTTCTACTGTAAATTTTACTATGAAATTTCCTCTGGGAAACTCTGAAAGGGCCACGGGGGCTACTGCCGGTGTGTTCACACTATGATGAGATTCTTCAGAGATTTCAAACAATTAATACTAGTAATGTTATGATACTATATTATATACAAGGAGCACACCTACAACAAGCATTCCTTTACAAGTATTTATTTATACAGCAACCTATGACCTTTAACCTCAAAATGTGTGTGCGCGTGTGCGTGCGTGCGTGCATGCGTGTGTTTGAAGCATGTGTATTTGGAGGAGTGTGTGCGCTTACGCATGTGTGTGTGTGTGTGTGTATCTGTAACTGTAATCACAGCAAAGATCAAAGGCAATCAGAGCAATCAACAGAATTAACTGCCACCAACTGCCAATGCACCGTAGCAGTGACAGCAACCAGATGTAGACAGACTGGAATTTCTGGCCTCGAACAGAAAGCATTTTTGGCAAAACCATAACACCTATCATTGATCCAACTTCACTTTGAGCGTCCTGAGTTCTTCCTGAACGTCTACATATGTTTTTTTTAAGAAAAATGAAAAAATAGCTTTGTTAGAGCGATCTAAAAAAAACTGTTACATCTCCCTTTTTCAGAAATCTTCCTGCGTTTTTAATCCACAGTATAACAATAGTGCTCGGTGCGATTGCCCCGTGGCCCTAAAAATGTAAATATCAGGAAAAACTGTCATTTTGACTGAATATTCCCTTTTTTTTAGGGTAATTATGTCCTTGTGACATTATGGTATTTCTCCATTAATTTTACATCAACATTTCTACATTTTTACAGTAAAACTGTGTGTTTTCAAAAGTTTTTCCAAAGTTTTTTACAATTCCTTGATTTATGGTAATTAAAAGTGACTATAATGGTGATATTTGACAAGTTTATTTGACCTATAACCAATTTGGCTGGCCAGTTAAAAAACTTTAAAGCAGTTTTTCTCAGTTTTACCCTTTACATAGTTACTGCAGTTAGACTCTGTAGTGCAGGGAAGAAACAGAAAGGAGCGTGATGGCAAGTTGCTGATGTAGCACTATTGTGACAAGGTGCCATCACCCAGCATTTAACCAGCTGATTTATCTTCACCGCGTACATGGCCCATACTAAATTACCGTTTTGGAGAGGAAAATTATTAGTTGGAGCATGTTTGAACTCCTGTCTTTGAGAATGATTCTACGCCTCTTAGTGACACAACTGGGGCAACTTTTCCTTTCCTCTGTTTCTTTCTAAATCCTCCTCTTTCTCTTTTATCTGAACATCCTTCTCTTTCATCAAGCCACTTGCTCTTCCATGATTTGAGGGCCTCCTGGTTTGTCTGTAAAAGCATAGACTGTATATGCATAATGTTTGTAGTGAGCGTGACGTCTGGTTGGTTTGTGGCCCGTTGGAAGCATCAGTTCTGCGTTCCACTCTTAGTCTCCATCTCCATATCTAATAATACGTCATTAAGTCAAAATACAGTGAAAGGGTCAAAGTTATGAGACCAAACCGCTAAACGTCCTTTTTTCTATCTATATGTAACGTTATATATAACTTTATTGACACGTTGCCATGGATACACATTGTTCTGCTTCTCTCCTGATGACGGCTCGCCTTGTTAGTGACCTGTCAATCAAAGGTAGCCCCGCCCCAAATCATACGATTCTTTATCTTCTATTTTCTTCTAAATGGGGCCATTATTAGAACTATTGACATCAGATTGTCTTGAAGAAGATTTTTTTTACTAGTGATTGAGACCATAGTGTTGTCCTAAAAAACATGCCCTGCTTAACCTGCTGCCCCCGCGACCCGGCCCCGGATAAGCGGAGGGAAATGGATGGATGGATGGATGGATGGATGAATGGACAGAAATGTTTTTGCAGCCACATTTAGCGCCCCCTGCAGGAATTTTTGGTAGAATGCAGATTAAGGCACTTCCTGGTTTGCCTCCCTGCTCAGACCAGGAGGTTGCCACCTCGTTTTTATATTGGAAACAGTTATGAGCATTGCCAATCAGATGAAATAAGTAACTGCTCAATCTCTGGTAATGTGCATAAAAGAAAAGCTTGACACTGTGCAGAAACGTCCTGTTGATTGAAAAAGCAAAAGGTCTGGCACTCATCTGCTCTTTCATATTTTTACAGCAAACACAAAGCATGTTTCCTCCTCGTCCTTGGGATTCACTTAGCAAATAGTTTGTTCAGAATGTTGTTTTCCCTTTGATGAGTGTTTGATGCATCATGCAGCACAGAGGAAACCCCAGAACAACATCAGAGTCCATCCCACCAGATGGATTGATGGGAGCGTTTAAGTCTTTTCTTCATTATACCGTTTGGGGCAATGAGAGCTCTGTGTCCTGCTGCCTCCCTTCTGTTGCTGCTCTGACATGTTCGTGTTGCAGTTCGTCATCTCGCTGCGATGCCAACGGTTTGGTCAAAGACCTCAGAGTGTTTCATGAAACCCTTAATTAATTGTGTTGGCATTTTAAAAATCTCTCTGAAAACGATTGATGAGGGATCATGTGGCTCCAATCTTTTTTGTTCTTTAAGCAAATAACAAATTAACTCCTCTCCTCTAAACTATATATCATTCATAGACTTATATAAGCACCTGTGAACTATTTTATTGTCTTGTAACAAAACTGTGAGGGAAACTTAAAGAGGGGGGACGAAGGGAAAGACGTCCATAAATCTGCTGAAGAAGCGTGTTTGTTTACTAGAAAGTCCATGTGTCTTTAGTGGGAGACCACACGACTAAAACTGAGCCAATATCTTGTGGATAAAAGAGGAGAACCTCATTATTTCTGCCCCTTTCTTCTTCAAACCAGCTTGAAGGTGCTTCACCACCACTAAGTGGACTGGAGTCATCTTACTGGTTCCAGTCCAGGTGGCAACCTCCAGGTCAGGTCCAGGCTGCAAAAGCGTTTTAGTCCATTCATTTCAATGCAAAATGAGAAAACTTGTCACTTGATTTATTAGCTCAGAAATGTTTTCAGGACAACACTATGGTCTCAATCACTAGTAAAAATCTTCTTCAAGACAATCTGATGTCAATAGTTCTAATAATGGCCCCATTTAGAAGAAAATAGAAGATAAAGAATCGTATGATTTGGGGCGGGGCTACCTTTGATTGACAGGTCACTAACAAGGCGAGCCGTCATCAGGAGAGAAGCAGAACAATGCGTATCCACGGCAACATGTCAATAAAGTTATATATAACGTTAGATAGATATAAAAACGGATCGGTTTGGTCTCATATCTTTGACCCTTTCACTGTATTTTGACCACAAGAACCACCTAAAGAACCACAAGAACCACCTAAAGGACCAGTAGAACCACCTAAAGCACCAGTAGAACCTCCTAAAGGACTAAAAGAACCACCTAAAGGACCAAAAGAACCACCCAAATGACCAAAAGAACCACCTAAAGGACCACAAAAAGCATCTAAAGGACCACAAGAACCACCTAAAGAACCAAAATAACCACCTAAAGAACCACAAGAACCACCTAAAGAACCAAAACAACCACCTAAAGGACCACAAAAAGCACCTAAAGAACCAAAAGAACCACCTCAAGAACCACCTACAGAACCAAAAGGACCACCTAAAGAACCACAAGAACCACCTAAAGAACCATAAGACAATAAAACCACAATAACCACCTAAAGGACCACAAAAAGCACCTAAAGAACCACCTAAAGAACCAAAAGAACCACGTAAAGAACCACAAGAACCACCTAAAGGACCACAAGAACCACCTAAAAGGACCACAAAAAACACCTAAAGAACCAGAAGAACCACCTAAATGACCACAAAAACCACCTAAAGCACCAAAAGAACCACCTAAAGGACCACAAAAAACACCTAAAGAACCAGAAGAACCACCTAAATGACCACAAGGACCACCTAAAGGATCACAAAAACCACCTAAAGGATCACAAGAACCACCTAAGAACCACAAGAACCACCTAAAGAGCCAAAAGAAAACTTCCTTTTCCTTTTATTATTACGCTCCTCATAATAACCCTGACAAACCAAAACTGAAAATATATGAAGCCAACTATGAAGGGAGTTTGCATGTCTGTATTTCTCCTCCAGTACCACATGGTCCTGATCTTTCAGCATGATAATTAAGGGAATATTACATTATATCACCCAAATGTTCAACACTGTTTAAATTATTTGCTTTTCTTTGTCTCTGATACGATCTTTAAGGCTCTGAGCACAGAGCCAGAGATCCTGAGAGATCTGGACCTCGCCTTTCAGCAGATCCATCATCTGAGACTAACAGCAGGATTTACATTCTGCACGCTGGCAAACTGTAAAATATCACAAATAGAAAGTGACGTGTTTCACTCATCTACTGCTGGTCGAACTGGAGCTTCTTGGCTGACTTCAGCAAATATTTAAAGACATCTTGAGTCTGTCAGCACCTCTACCTGCTCCCATCGCTTTGTTGCTATGAAACCTGGATTTATGTGTTCTGAGCCAACTTGTTTTTACCAGAGCAACGTTTAGAGGAGAACAAGAGCACTAAGACAGGACTAAATGATACACTGCAAAAACCAACTGACAAAAAATGAGAAATAAATAACTAGAATTAAGCAAATACATGCTTGAAACAAGTTAAATTATCTGCCAGTGCAGTAAGTAAATGTTTCTTTGTTAGAATTCTTTAAGTAAGTTAAAATATCTAGGTACTGGAAAAACAATGATGTCTTAAAATAAATCCAAAATACTAATTTCAAGCAATTGTGGCTTGAAAAGCCCGACTGTAGTAACATTAAAATAAGCCAGAAATACTTTATCTCCATGGAGTCTGGGCTATTTTGTCCATTTTTGAATCCTCTGCATGTCTTTTTTGGTCATTTTGTGTCTTTTTAAAGTCATTTTGTGTCTTTTTTGGTCATTTTGTGGGGGTTTTTTGGTTATTTTGTGGGGTTTTTTTAGTCATTTTGTGTCTTTGTGTCTTTTTTTAGTCATTTTGTGATGATTTTTTTTGGTCACTCTGTCTTCTCATTTGTGTCTTTTTTAGTCATTCTGTGTCTTTTTTTTTACTCATTTTCTGTCTTTTTTTAGTAATTTTGTGTTGTTCCTTTTTGGTCATTTTGTCTTTTTTTTGTCATTTTGTGTCTTTTTGTCTCTATTTTTAGTCATTTAGTGTCTCTTTTTTGGACATTTGGTCACATGATTCTTTTTTGTGCTTTAGTCAAGACTGAAATCCCTGTGAAGAGGTTATTCACTCATTTTAGTTACAAAAAGACACATTTTAGTTGTTAAAATAAGCACATAAAGCTATGGTCAGTAGGTAAATTATACTCAAAACAAGATAATTAAGATACTATTGTTGGATATAAGAATAAAATACTTGGTTAGCTTGATGTTTTTTGCAGTGCAGTTTTGAGATCAATAAAGGAATGTGATGCTTGTTGTTTTTGGCCGACGTAGAGAACATGCCAGGAATGTAACATAGAGAACCATTGATTCTAGTTCTGACAGTGAAGGAATGATATCAGCTTTTCATCTGAACACAGAGAGAATCGTCTCTCTGACAGCCAGATGATATCCAGAGCTCCACAATGACAGTAATGATAGTCTAGTAGGAGAAGTTCATATCCCTCTAAGAGGTGAACACATGTTAACCTGTCACTCTGTTGCTTTACTACCCAGCTGGATGACTCTGACCTGGCCGTGACCTTTGACCTTGGCTTTAGCCAGCTGATGCCTCTGGCCAGAATGAAACAGAGAAGAAGTGAGAAGAAAAGACTCAGAGAGGAGACAATCTCAGAACCCATTGGCTATCGGTCTAATAATAATAAAACTAGAAAATTTCTAAAGAAATTTTGATTGTGTGCTTGCCTCTGCTTTGGTAGCTAAGCAACCAGGTGGCTAGGTGGATTCGACCAATCAGAGGCCTCGAACAGAAAGCATTTATGGCAAAACCATAATACCTATCATTGATCCGACTTCACTTTGAGCGTTCGTTTGAGAGTTCTTCCTGAACGTCTACATATGCTATTTTTAAGAAAAATGAAAAAATTGCTTTGTTAGAGCGATCTAAAAAAACTGTTATATCTCCCTTTTTCAGAAATCTTCCTGCGTTTTTAATATGGGAGCCAATGAGGCTGTTGGTGGTGTTGGTGGATCATCTGTGCGTCCTACGCCCAAACTATAACTCTGACAGCTTTACCAGAGGATTGTGAGGGAGAAGACTAATTTTCCTACGTTTCTATGTATAAATTATTTCTGTAGAGTGGAATTTGCGGCCTGGAGCGCAGTTTTCAAATTTATTTTTTGACAGTTTTTTCTCACACCCATTATAATCTCAGAATTCCTCCAAAAATGATCATGGTCATTGAACAGGGATTGATAAAAAAACTATATGACCTATCGAAACGTGGATTAATACACCGATACACAAGACTTGTGTCTACTGTTTAAAGTTTAAATGGAGTCTCTAGGTGAAATTATGCCGGAGAAGTAGACGTTTAAAAATCTACAATTATTGTTCTTTTTCCCTCATTTTTTTCCGGCCGTCCCATTCACTTCAATGCAAAAATTTTGGGCAGTTTTCACAATTGGTATTCCATAGAGAAAAGTAAAAATGTCACGTCTAGTTTGTTTGCTACAAAACTTAATCAGATAATTGAAAATGCTGTTATATTCATCAACACCTGCACACAGGCTTTGATGTTTAAATTCAGTGGAATTAATATTGTTCCGGATCAAACTACAACTTTTAGCAATACACAAAACAAAATGCCATGAAGATTAAAAGACTTCCTTCAAGCCTCTCTAATCAAAACTGTTGTATCAACAATGTATCAGGTAATTATGTGTAATGGGGAAGATTTAGTGATGAGAGAATTACCAGCCAGCTTCCAAACCAGTTCAGCTGCATCATCACAGAGAGCACCAACAGCTTTTACAACAATCTTAATAAATCGATCAAATCAAATCAAATCACCGCCTTTATTGTCATTATATAGGCGACAAACAACAAAATTGAAATTGCCACTGCATAACGTACATAGTTTAACCCTTTGTAGTTTGGGTCTACTTTGTTAGTTTTTGACTCTTTTTCATTCTGTCTGTATATGCAATTTAAATAATGATCACCATGTCATGCTGCTATCATCTTTTTCAGCTCAACCTCATTATTATCAAGTCATTTTGACTTACTGGATCAACATTTTGACACAGAAAAAAAACACAAAAACACAAAACAAAAACGCACACAAAATTACAAAAAAACATGAATAAAAAACATACAAAAAACACACAGAAACACACTAAAAACACACAAGAAACACAGACAAAAATTACAAAAAAAATGTTTGCTTTTGAAATAGAATTTAAACTACATGCAAACTCTCAAGTGGAACCAATATTTCATACAAAAAGACACGTTAGTATGTATGTCAGTAGCCAAATTATACTCAAAACAAGATAATTAAGATACTATTGCTAGATATAAGAAGAAAATACTTGGCTAGCTTCATGTTTTTTGCAGTGTCTAGGTGGGCAGAAATACAACTTGACAAAGCTGAAGTTTGTGTTTACTCCACATGTAAATAAGGAAACACGACTCACTAAACACTAAAACTTTGCTAGGACATGAAAACTCCACCTACGGTAAACTCATTTAATAAGCCCCTCCTGCTCTAGAATATACATATATATACATATATATATATATAATAAACCTGGTCCCTTGAGGACTGACGGAGTCATGGAGAAGTGTCAGAATGATGGATCATTTTTTTCCACCTCTTTGTTTTCCTCTCAGCCCGTCATTGTTTGACAAGTTTTATGAAAGAGGCGTCTCCAGAGACCGAGTGGAAACACTTGATATGGAACAAGGAATATTATGACCAGAGGGGTGTGTGTGTGTGTGTGTGTGTGTGTGTGTGTGTGTGTGTGTCTGACAGATGCAGCTTTAGGGATCCAGTGTAAGTCGTGTTATAACTATTTATAAAGCTAAAAGCCGTCAGACAAACTGGATTCACTCTTGTGGTAAAAAAACAAATCAAACACAAGTTGTGTCATGCTCCATCTCTCCCTCTCTCTGACACACACAGGCTGACTGTATATGCAGGAGAATCCACATTTCTACACATCATTTAGGAGAATAAAAACTGTAGGGCTGCAGTTAGTCAGCTGGTTCAATTATCTGCTCCATAAAATGATGTCTTAAGACCAAAAGTCTGAAATGATTTGATTTACAATTATAAAAAAGAAACATTTTTTACATCTGGAAAGGTAGAAGGAAGAAATGTTCAGCATTTCATCATTGCTAAAAAGATTTGACCCTCTGGTCACTTTAATTTAAATTATTGTTTTAAGAGTTAATTTCTTATCTTAAGCGTTCAACATGCTTTTTTCTAGATTTAATTAAAAAGAAAAATAGTCAGAAAAACTGAAAAAAAGTCGGAAAAACAGGAAAAAAATTACTCAGAAAAACTGAAAAAAGTCAGAAAAACAGGAAAAAAATTAGTCAGAAAAACTGAAAAAAATTAGTCAGAAAATCAGAAAAAAATAGTCAGAAAAACAGGGAAAAAATACTCTGAAAAAGAGAAAAAAATAGTCAGAAAAACTGAAAAAAATGACTTTGAAAAACAGAAAAAAAGTCAGAAAAACAGGGAAAAAATACTCTGAAAAAGAGAAAAAAAATAGTCAGAAAAACAGGAAAAAAATTGTCAGAAACACTGAAAAAAATTGTCAAAATCACTTGACAAAATCAATTGACAAAATCACTATTGTTTTGGCAAACATGGCTGAAAATGTCCCGAGTGGTCTCAGAGGGTTAAAGATACACATAAGTGGTAGAATTTAGAAAAGAAAGTGATTGTGACTAATACAGTAGTTTTTCCATTATGAGGGTTCAAAGCCTTCAACATACGCTGGAGTTGATGTTTATTTTGGGTCCCTGACCTCCACCACTGTTTAACATCTTAGTGCAGACTGCAGCAGCAGTAGATTAACCGGGCGAGGGCCCCGTCTCTACAGAGAGCACCTGTCTGTCAGGGGCCCGCTGGCCCCCAGACAGGACATGCATCAAAGTCAGGAAACCCCAACAACGTGGCCCCGCGCTGAGAAAGGTTCCGCTTCAATGACGACAGCAGCAGACCTTAGCCAGGAGGAACAGACCTGCTAATGGAGGAACCTCGTTTTATTTCTTCTCTTTCAAATGTTCAGGTTGTGAGGAGAGCCAGAGCCTCCTCAGCTCTGCTCTGGGAGGGTTTAATGAGAAACAGGCTGCAGAGAAACCAGGCCTGAGTCCAGAATCACTGCCTCAATCACTGTTTGTTACATGATGAGCTGCAGAGAACTCAGACTCTCACCTGTTGAGGGCTGCAGCCCAGTCAGAGTCTAATAATCCAGACTGGATAGAACGGTTTAATACTAAATGCATTGGCAAGAGTTTCAGTGGTGATTTTTGAACACATCAACAGTCAAATATGGTGAAAAGCAGCCTGCAGGCCTGCAACAGTTTCATACAACCCAGCTGGATGACTCTGACCTGGCCGTGACCTTTGACCTTAGCTTTAGCCAGCTGATGCCTCTGGCCGTGTAAGCAGCGTGGTCAGAATGAGAGAGAGAAGAAGTGAGAAGAAAAAAGACTCTGAGATCCCATCGGCTATCAGTCTGACGACAATTCAGCCTCCAGGGGCGACGGCCATGTTTTGTGGGTTCTGGTGAATATTCAGTTAACAGATATCCGGCTAAGACGGCCTCTTCACCTGCTGGTCATTGATACAGTCCAATTAGCAACTTAGGACTTGAGAATGGACTTGGAGTTGAGACGTCTACCACTGAACTGGTTAGAAGAAAATAAACTTTATGTTAGGCCTGGGTAGTTATATGATCCGATTAGTGATTGAGATAAATTTCAGGTGGATTACAGTGATCAACTGTTAGCAGATTTACTCGATCAAACATGTCAGAGTAGTTGCTAGAAAAGAAAACAGAAAGACCGGACGTGGAGCTAAGCATGGAGCTAAACGTGAAGCTTAACATGGAGCTAAACGTGGAGCTAAGCGTGGAGCTAAACGTGGAGCTAAGCGTGGAGCTAAACGTGGAGCTAAGCGTGGAGCTAAGCGTGGCGCTAAACGTGGAGCTAAGCGTGGAGCTAAGCGTGGAGCTAAACGTGGAGCTAAGCGTGGAGCTAAGCGTGGAGCTAAACGTGGAGCTAAACGTGGAGCTAACGTGGAGCTAACGTGGAGCTAAACGTGGAGCTAAACGTGGAGCTAAACGTGGAGCTAACGTGGAGCTAACGTGGAGCTAAACGTGGAGCTAAACGTGGAGCTAAACGTGGATCTAAACGTGGAGCTAAACGTGGAGCTAACGTGGAGCTAAACGTGGAGCTAAACGTGGAGCTAAACGTGGAGCTAACGTGGAGCTAACGTGGAGCTAAATGTGGAGCTAACGTGGAGCTAACGTGGAGCTAACGTGGAGCTAACGTGGAGCAAACGTGGAGCTAAATGTGGAGCTAACGTGGGGTTAAACGTGGAGCTAAACGTGGAGCCAACGTGGAGCTAACGTGGAGCTAAATGTGGAGCTAACGTGGAGCTAAACGTGGAGCTAAACGTGGAGCTAAGCATGGAGCTAACGTGGAGCTAAGCGCAGAGCTAAGCACGGAGCTAAACGTGGAGCTAAACGTGGAGCTAAGCATGGAGCTAACGTGGAGCTAAGCGCAGAGCTAAGCACGGAGCTAAACGTGGAGCTAAGCGTGGAGCTAAATGTGGAGCTAAACGTGGAGCTAATAGTGGAGCTAAGCGTGGAGCTAAGCGTGGAGCTTAACGTGGAGCTAAGCGTGGAGCTAAACGTGGAGCTAAACGTGGAGCTAAACGTGGAGCTAAACGTGGAGCTAAACGTGGAGCTAAGCGTGGAGCTAAACATGGAGCTAAACGTGGAGCTAAACGTGGAGCTAATAGTGGAGCTAAGCGTGGAGCTAAGCGTGGAGCTAAACGTGGAGCTAAACGTGGAGCTAAGCATGGAGCTAACGTGGAGCTAAGCGCAGAGCTAAAGGTGGAGCTAAAGGTGGAGCTAATCGTGGAGACACAGAGACAGACAGACACAGAGACAGACAGAGACAGACAGACAGACAGACGAGACAGAATCAGACACAATAAAAGAGAGAAAAATAAAAGCAGATGAAGAGAGAGACAGATAATGAGAAGGAGATGCAGGAGGTTTCTCTAACTATTAGACAGATCTGGAGCAGCTTGTTCCTCAAAACATTCTCCACAACTGAAACCAGCAGGAGAAGTCTGCGGCGCTACATCATCACTGAGGCATCCTGATGCCATCCTGATGGATACACTGTGTGCCTGCTGGAGCTGGCACGGCACTGTTCTCCTCTACTACAGGACACTACTGTAGACTGGAACCAGAACCAGGTCTAGCTCATTACTTCAGACGTTTAACAAATGCAAATTCAAACCAGCTTTGCTTTTCCTTCCTTTCCAAGCACGCTGCCTTCACTTTGTTTCCATGCATGTGCAGATTCCAGAAACATGGTTTATTCTGAGAGTGCCAGTGTAAACAACCATATGTATTTGGACCATAAGGACTTTATTCTGTTTGGTCTGAAAGATTAAACTGCAGCATGTTCAGTCATAACACAACAGAATGTAGAAGCTCGCTCATTGAGGATTTAAGTGAAATTACTTTTTATCATCAATTCAACTTCTAAACACAGAACTGAATGTTATCATTACTTCCTTTTGGAAAATGGATATTTAACACTAGAAAATTTCCTCTGGGGAAATTCTGAAAGGGCCAAGGGGGCTATTGCCAGTGTGTGTACACTATGATGAGATTCTTCAGAGATTTCAAACAATTAATACTAGTAATGTTATGATACTATATAATATTCAAGGAGCACACCTACAACAAGCATTCCTTTACAAGTATTTATTTATACAGCAACCTATGACCTTTAACCTCAAAATGTGTGTGTGTGAAACATGTGTATCGGAATGTGCGTGCTTACGCGCGCATGTGTGTGTGTGTGTGTGTGTGTGTGTGTGTGTGTAACAAAAATCACATAAAGTTACCTGTGTGTGTGTGTGTGTGTGTGTGTGTGAAGCATGTGTATCTGAAGGAGTGTGCGTGCATGTATCTGTAACTGTTATCACATCAAAGCATCAAAGGCTTTGCGGTCGACCAATCAGATCAAAGCAATCAACATTAATTAACATTAAAATGAACTGCCACCTGAATGTTCCGGCACAGTGACAGCAGCCAGAGGTGGACAGAGTGGAATTTCTGGCCTCGAACAGAAAGCATTTTTGGCTAAACCATAATACCTATCATTGATCCGACTTCACTTTGAGCGTCCTGAGTTCTTCCTGAACATCTACATATGTTTTTTTTTAAAGAAAAATGAAAAAATAGCTTTGTTAGAGCGATCTAAAAAAACTGTTACATCTCCCTTTTTCAGAAATCTCCCTGCGTTTTTAATATGGGAGCCAATGAGGCTGTTGGTGGTGTTGGTGGATCATCTGTGCGTCCTACGCCCAAACTATAACTCTGACAGCTTTACCAGAGGATTGTGAGGGAGAAGACTAATTTTCCTACGTTTCTATGTATAAATTATTTCTGTAGAGTGGAATTTGCGGCCTGGAGCGCAGTTTTCAAATTTATTTTTGACAGTTTTTTCTCTCCCTCTACACTCTGGCGATGATGTCACACACGAACATTCCCTGCAATACACACCCATTATAATCTCAGAATTTCTCCAAAAATGATCATGGTCCTTGAACAGGGATTGATAAAAAACTATATGACCTATCGAAACGTGGATTAATACACCGATACACAAGACTTGTGTCTACTGTTTAAAGTTTAAATGGAGTCTCTAGGTGAAATTATGCCGGAGAAGTAGACGTTTAAAAATCTCCAATTATTGTTCTTTTTCACTAATTTTTTTTCAGCTTTCCCATTCACTTCAATGCAAAATTTTGGGCAGTTTTTCGTGTCGCAACTAGTCCTGCAATTCGAAATTGTGTCCGGAAGAGGAAGAAGAAAAGATCCACAGTATAACAATAGTGCTCGGTGCGATTGCCCCGTGGCCATAATTAAGGAATCAATCTTAAGTGGTAACCAGTGAGCAATATGACTTCAGAATGAGTCAAATCAGCTTAATCCATTTCGTGTCTTGTCAGTTTTATAGGGACTTTTTTGTTGCATCCATTATCAAATTGAGATACAGGTCTCAGCAGAAGATGCACGCCAGAGGAACTTCAAGTTTCAATTTAATGCAATCGTTTATCTATCCATTTTCCATGGTTTTGTTGATAATAACCAAAATCAGTATCAATAAAATCATGTTAAATGTCTAGATATCAGCTCTTAAATTAAACATTTTTGTTATTATTATATTTGTCCAAACAAATGTATCTTTAGTTGTACCAGACATTTAAATGAACAACAAAGAATTTGAAGAAAAAAATGGTCTAATAATTTTTGTCCATGACTGTATTATTTCAACTTAGTCATTCATACTACTTGTCTGTTTTTCACCATTGGCTGATTGAACACTTTTCATAGGAAGTGAATAGAAAGCAGCAGCAGCTCATCACTTGTTTTCATTGTATAATGATCAGGGCTGCAACCAACAGTCATTTTCCTTTTTATTTAATGTATCCACTGCTCTGACATTTGTTTTCATTGCTGTTAAAAACAGACAGTGACAGCTTCAAATGTCTTATTTTGTCCGACCAACTAAGAAAAAGCATAAAGTCTAAGAAAAGTTGAGAAAATACAGTAGAAAAGACCACAATGATCCCCAGAACAGAGCTCAGAAATACTCCGGCTGTGGATGTGGAATGTAGTGAGAAGAAATACAACCAGTGATTATACACCATGAATAATTAAACAAGAAGAGTAAAATTACACAGTGGTTGAGTTTTAAATCCCTCTTTGGTTTTTGGTTTTGTTGTTTTTTCATATTTTTTTAACCTATTGTGTAACATCCAAAACAACAACACCAATAAATTCCGTAATTGTTCATTTACATATTAAAACCATGAAAAATGTGCCCTCACTATAATTAATGAAAACAGACGTTAAGCTTCAGAACCCAGAGGAACACTTAGAACCAGAACCACAACAAAGACCGGCAAGAAGACACTCAACACTCACAGTGTGTTTACATGCACAGTTTAATCGAGCTATGCTTAAAAATCGATTTTGGTGTCTGATAGGACTTCATGGGTGCTTTTCAGCAGGTGAATATGGCGCCCTTTCTGTTGACCTCAGTTTGACACTTGGTGCCATCGCTATACTTACCAGCTACCGGCTAATGTGACCGGCTAATGTGACCAGTTACTACCACAATTTAATACAACTGGCTAATATGACCGGCTAACGTGCAACCAGCTAATTTGACCGGCTAATGTGACCGGCTACTACCACAATTTAATACAACTGGCTAATATGACCGGCTAACTTGCAACTGGCTAATGTGACCGGCTAACGGGCAACCGGCTAATGTGACTGGCTAATGTGACCAGTTAATGTGACCGGCTAATGTGCGACTGGCTAATGCAACCGGCTAATGTGCGACCGGCTAATGTGCGACTGGCTACTGCGACCGGCTAATGCGACTAGCTACTGCCACCGGCTAATGTGACCGGCTACTGCCACCCGCTAATGTGACCGGCTACTGCCACCCGCTACTGTCACCGTTCAATGCGACTGGCTAATAAGACCGGCTAATGTGATCGGCTAATGTGCGACCGACTAATGTGATTGGCTAATGTGACCAGCTAATGCCACCAGCTAATGTGACCGGCCACTGCCACAGGCTAATGTGACCGGCTACTGCCACCGTTCAATGTGACCGGCTAATAAGACCGGCTAATGTGCAACTGGCTAATGTGACCGGCTAATGTGCAACCAGCTAATGTGACCGGCTAATGTGCAACCGGCTACTGTGCAACCGACTAATGTGACCAGCCACTGCCACCGGCTAGTGTGACCGGATTCTGCCACCGGCTAATGTGACCGGCTAATGTGACTGGCTAAAGCCACGGGCTAGTGCGACCAGCTTTTTTGGATGTTTTTGTTCCGGGGTCACACACACACACACACACACACACACACACACTAATTAATAACAGACTCTTGGTGGTTTTACAGACAAAGACTGATTAAAGAAAATGAAGCCAGCAGAAACCAGACCAGTGGTTGGTGTAGCCGCCTGCCTGTCCACAGCTGGATCTAATCACCATGACGACCGGTCAGCTGGCCACACCCTCCTACAGACTACAGCTGGGAAACCAGGCAACTGTTTCTGTTTGTTTTTAACACCTCGGCTTTAAAACACACAGCAGGAGCCCAAAGATCTACTCACAGTCCTGGCGGAGCTCAGGAAGGACTCGTCCTCGGGGTCCCCCAACAGGTCCTCCAGGTCGTTTGAGGACAGCAGAATATTCTGTGTGGAAACAGAAGAGGGACAGTTTCTAAATGTAAAAATAAAGAGCTGAAGTGATGATCAGCTAAACATCCAGAGTTGTTAAATCCACCAGACTGGATCAAAACCACAGGAGTCAGTGCAGTTTTTATTCTAAATCCTCTGATGATCTTTTATCATGATTCATTGCATATAAGAAGATCTGAGTATTAACCGCAGGAGTCTGAATGTCTGAGCTTCAACAGGAAACCTGCTTTCACCTTAAAGCCCTCAGTGACGAGTCACACTGCAAAAACAAACTGACAATTAATGAGAAATAAATAACTAGAAATAAGTAAATACATGCTTGAAACAAGTCAAATTATCTGCCAGTGCAGAAAGTAAATGTTTCTTTGTAAGAATTCTTTAAGTAAGTCAAAATATCTAGACACTGGAAAAACAATGATGTCTTAACTCTATAGAGTCTGGGGCTATTTTGTCCATTTTTGAATCCTTTTCATGTCTTTTTGTGTGAGTTTTTTGATCATTTTGTGTCTTTTGTTGTGTCTTTTTTTTGGTCATTTTGTGTCTTTTTGGTCATTTTGTGTCTTTTTTGGTCATTTTGTGTCTTTTTTGTCATTTTGAGTTTTTTTTTAGTAATCTTGTGTCTTTTTTGGTCATTTTTTGTCTTTTTTAGTCTTTTTGTCTCTTTTTTTGTCATTTTGTGTCTATTTTTTGTGTTTTTGTGTCTTTTTTTAGTCATTTTGTGTCTTTTTTTGTCCTTTTTTGTCATTTTGTGTCTTTTTTTGTACATTTTGTGTCTTTTTGTATATTTTTTTGGTCATTTTGTGTCTATTTTTTGTCTATTTGTCTCTTTTTTGGTCATTTTGTGTCTTTTTTAGTGCTTTAGTCAAGACTGAAATCCCTGTGAAGAGGTTATTCACTCATTTTAGTTCCAAAAAGACACATATTCTTAAAATAAGCACATAAAGCTATGGTCAGTAGGTAAATTGTACTCAAAACAAGATAATTAAGATACTATTGATAGATAGAGGAAGAAAATACTTGGTGAGCTTCATGTTTTGTGCAGTTCAGAGCTGTTAACATGAGTCACAGCAGCAACGCTGAGAGTTCAGTTCACTGGTGGAAATGAGAGGAATTTCCCTGATGTCTTGTTTTCTTTTCCCTCCGTGTTTCCTCACCTCCAGGGCGTAGTTGGTGCGTGGCGAGCGGGGGGGCTTGGGGGCGGTCTCTCCACAGCGGGGCGGGTGGAGGCTGCAGTGGTGCTGGGCGCCGTCCGGGTCGCCCATCAGGAAGCTCAGCTGGCGGAGACGACCCTGCAGACGGAAACATTAAACACAATCAGAGCGCTAATGCACACAGTGTGAAGACGTTAATGCTCTTCATGTAGACCAGGGGTGGTCAACCTGTGGCTCCAGAGCCTCATGTGGCTCTTTAGGCGGCCTGCAGGGGCTCCCAGTGGCTGAGACAAAAAAATGATATACATATTTTTACATTAAAATTTTCATTTGTCAGTGTTGTAGACCAAAACCATTTGTATTCCTCAATTGTTAAATTGTATAGCCTTTTTACAGCATATTAAAAAAGTTTTACTAACTAAATTGTGCTTCATAGCTTCCGAAAGTCTCCGGCCCGGCACCTTATTTTTTAAGTTTTGTCAACTTTGAGTTTAGTTTTGAGTTCCCCTAGATAGACTAGTTTTCAAAATCATATTAATAAATGCTCAATATGACTATTAATAATGTTGGTAGGCTCATTTAGACTTATTAGGCTGTTTAATTTTCATTTTAGGCTCAATGTAAGGTTTGCGGCTCCATTTCGCAATTTTCTCTTTTTTTTGGCCAACAGTGGCTCTTTAGTTAGTAAAGGTTGCCCCCCCCCCGATGTAGAACATGGAAAAATGATGTCATTTGATGTTTGATGTACAACGCAACGGATATTGAGGCATTGCACACCCTGAATATTTGGCTCTACGTCAAATATTGGAGTGTTTATTGAACCTGCTTACACATTTAATATATATATATCAATTTGCATATATGAATTCTAATTTGTATCATATTTGATACATCAGGTCTTTTGGTGCAATTTGTTGCTCACAGTTTGTTTTTCTTGAACTAACAAAAACATATAAAACCTAATATTTTTAGCCAATAAAAACTTTGACTTTCCTTTCAACATTTCCCTCAAAGATACAAAATAAATTTCTTTCCATATAACAACATCAAACATCTGCAGATATGAAGTTTTCATGCAGTGATGACAGATCCTCCAGTGGAACCAGCAGATTATTTAACAAAACATGATAAATAAAACATCAGAAGACATTTAAAAACCTCAAACTGTCCAAGAATGTGTGTGTGTGTGTGTGTGTGTGTGTGAAGCCACAAACCAACTACTTAGAATCAAATAAATCTGTAATATTGGAATATAAATTGCTCATTTTGTCTTAATCCAGATTGCTGGAACACATCAGAAAGGTAATATTGAAGGTTGTAATTCATTTAATGAAGCTGTTTGATCTCTCATTTTTTAAATCAAACCCAGGGAGACTTTAAAAAGAGACCTAAGTGTTCCAAGGAGCGCCATGTGAGAAGTATGTTTTTCTTTATTAAAAGCAGAAATGCATTGCTGTATATAAAAATGATAATGTTTCATGTTTTCTGCAGAAATCCAAACCTCAGGCACCTCTCCAGAAATACTCTAAAAATAGATCAAACTGCACACATGTCCTCTAAACACAGACATCTGCGGCATTTTCTCCTGTAGGAGGAATTTAGACTAATTTTCGTGGCGACTGGTCAGGATTTATGTTACAGGCTGCTCTAAAAACCAAACACAGATGACAGAAAACATAAAACATGTCATATTTGGCTTTGACCAAACATTTGCTCTCACTTTGCGATAAAAATATTGTGATATATATCGTATATTGATATTCAGCCTAAATATATCGGGATATGACTTTTGGTCCATATAGCCCAGCCCTATGTGTAACTATGGCAACCAAATACATATTCATATCAGGCGGCAACCTCCTGGTCTGAGCAGGGAGGCAAACCAGGAAGTGCTTTAAGCTGCATTCTACCGAAAATTCCAGCAGGGGGCGCTAATGGCTGCAAAAGCATTTTAGTCCATTCATTTCAGTGCAGTGCAGTCTTTTTTGTAATTTTTTTGTAATTTTGTGCCTTTTTTGGCCATTTTATGTCATTTTTTTTGGTAATTTTGTGTAATTTTTGGTTGATTTTGTGTCATGTTTTGGTCATTTTGTGTCATTTTTGGGTGATTTTGTGTCTTTTTGTAGACTTTTTTTGGTCATTTTGTCTTTTTTTGGTCATTTTGGGTCATTTTTGGGCCATATATGGCTGGTTTTATGTCTTTTTGGGTCATTTTGTGTCTTTTTTGTCATTTTGTGTCTTTTTTGTCATTTTTTGGGCGATTCTGTATTTTTTATTTTTTTGTCATTTTGAGTCAGCTAACATGAGTGGGTCAGGTTGAGGTGTAGAGAGGCTGTAGTCAGTGATCACATCCCTCTCCTCCTCCACAGTCCAGATATGGTCCGATCCCCAGATCAGAAACAAGATGGAGACTAAGAGTGGAACAATGAACTGATGCTTCCAACGGGACACAAACCAACCAGACGCCACTACAAACACTATTTATATATGGTCTATATCCTACTTTGGTCTTAAAATAAAGCCATGAATATAAAGCTCAATGTGTCCGTGTCGTTCTGCAACAGTGGATTACATATAGACTTCTAGATAAAAGCAGATACAGTGATGATGGTTTCATGTTTCCTAACACCAAAGATCATCCGGAGAACAGTCTGTCACCACCTCTGAGCTGGAGGTTCTCCGTCCTCAGAGCTCAGTAAAACTCTGTCACCAGGGAAACAAGACGACGGAGAATCTACTTTATCTGGTGTAAGAACAAATCCAGATGCCTCTATATATATAACAGTTAGCCTGTTAGCACATACACACTGTACTGCTACAGAGCTAACTGTTAGCCTGTTAGCACATACACACTGTACTGCTACAGAGCTAACTGTTAGCCTGTTAGCACATACACACTGTACTGCTACAGAGCTAACTGTTAGCCTGTTAGCAATTTGCAGACTGGGCGCTAAGGGGTTAACATCCCCTCCGGCTCTGCAGCTGGGAGAGACTGCTGCAGGAGGACTGCCCACAACCACCAGAAAGCTCTTTGAACAATAACAGGCTAACTAAATATATAACAAAGGTCTCAGGTCTTTTTTAGACATTTAAAAAGGCACAAATGTTCTCTATTTGAGCTTTAAGTGAAGTGAGATGTCCTGATGTTGGCTGGAGATGCTGATTCATCTTCTGTCTAAACACTCATCAGGGTTCCTCTGTAATTTTAACACTGGGAGGTAATGGAGGCTGTGGTTGAGGGATTTCTTTGCATTCTTTATGAAAACAAACAGATGGTTTCTAAGCATTATAGGATACATGTCTGTGTGTTTTTGTGTCTGTGATGGAAAGGGAACAGGGTGGGAGATCTACTTGTGTGTTCTTTACAGTCTCTGTGTGTGTGTGTGTGTGTGTGTGTGTGTGTGTGTGTGTGTGTGTGTGTGTTCTTGTACTTCCTACATAGTGAGGACCGGAACATGTTTTTAACCAACAGAGTGAGGACATTTTTGCAAAGTGAGGACATTTCGGCCGGTCCTCACTCCTTTATAGGCTTTTTTAGATTTCAGACTTTGTTTTAAGGGTTAAAGGTTACATGATAATGATAATTAACTGAAACTGTATTGTGTGGTTACAAAACTAACTAAAATCATAGTGAAAATGTCCTTCGTTTTCATCTTTTTTCATACATAATGAAGATGGATCAGACAAAAGAAATAAAGGCAAATTTACTGTGACCTCTTTTAATCTCCCACCCAACAAATACCCCATTACAAAAAACTACAACTAATAAAAACTAAACTAAAACTAAAGCATTTTAAAAAACTAAATACTAGCAAACTCACTTTAAAAACTAATTAAAGCTAACTTAATTTTGTTGTGAATTTTTGTTTTCAAATTCAAACTAAAACTAATGAAAAACCCAAACTATTATAACCTTGCAAGGGAATTCACTGTTCCAATGAGGGTCCTCACATAGATAGAAGTACAAGAATGTGTGTGTGTGTGTGTGTGTGTGTGTGTGTGTGTGTGTGTGTGTGGACGAGCATGTCTTTCCGAGCTACATTCAGATTAATTTGACTGTACACATGAGGCTTATTACCAGGCAACAGTTGTTTTAAATATCATCTGGCTGTTACACAACCATCTGCTCACATAATGTGTGTGTCATTACACACACACACACACACGCACACACACACACACACACACACACACACACACACACTAACACGCAACATAAAGCTACAGCCCAATACTGTAAAAGTCGAGGTTTTTAAATCCAACAAGGTCCATTCAGACAGTTCATTGTCAGGTCATCTGAGAGTCTGACCTGCTGTTGGTAGAATAAAATATCATTAATTCAGTTTTGGGGCATCTAGTAGAATAGAGTATGAATAGAATGTGTTACAGGCTGAAGGGTTGAAACTATAGGTGGGGTTGTTTTCATGTGTTCTAATGTCCTTTAACCTGCTATTGTTCAAAGAGCAACAATAAAAGAAAGAAGAACAATCATAGAAGAGATGGACATAATCTGAAAGCTGTGAATCTGAAAATAATTTGCGATGAAGCTCAGCACTGTGAGTCAAGTTGTTCTGGTCAAAAATATCCAATTAAAATGACTTAATGAATGAATTATTTATTTATTGAAACATATTATGGTGAATAAAGGTTCAAAACATTAGGGGACGCTTTATAAAATCCAGTCCAGGTTCAACTGTGAACCAGAAGTTGTTGCAACAATTTTAATGCAATTTTATTCCTACTGAGAATGGATAGAAATGGTGATAAAAACCCTCCAGAATATAACATCAATATTTAAAGACCTTTGGAACAACAGAGAAGAATCCATGCAGGGATTTGGGTTCAGAAACTTTTGGTCATTTTGTAGATTTCTGTATTTTCAGCGATTGGATGACGAGTACTTCTGTTCTACAAACTGTTGAGAAACCCTCTGATTGTCTATAAACCTGGGAAAGCTGCTCATCCTCTGAATGCTCCAGGTCTCTAGTTTGTGGAGCTTCTCACCTCAAACGGCGTCTCGAAGCCCTCTATGATGCCTCCCACCATGAGCAGCCCGTCCTCCCCGACCCCCGTCCCGTGGTGGACCCAGTCCACGCTCTCCAGCAGGGAACAGTCCACGTAGAGCGCCAACCGCCTGGAGGACACGCTGACCGCCACATGATGCCACCTCCCATCAGACAGACCGCTGAACGGGAACCTGACAGAGACACAGAGACACAGAGACACAGAGACACAGAGACACAGGCTCCATTATGTATCACATGACTTTGGTTCTGGTGTCTTCAGATGAAATGACTGCATGAATAAATCTAGAGAGTTCACATCAGGCTCTGAATACAGATGTTGGTTAAAGTTAAAGTCTTTATTTGCTTTGATGAATAGTAGGATGTCAAAGATTATGTTTGAAGATTTAATGGCTGCATCCTTGAATGCAAACATATGCATCTTTCTGCATCATGTCTATAGATAAAACACAAGTGGAATCCATGTTAAATCTGATTTAAGGCAGAAATTCAAACAACAATAAAGTCTCATTAACGGATTTCTTTGTTGTTAGTTTTAGGGGATAAAAAGTCCATAACAAGCTGACAAAGAGACATCTGACATAAATATAGCTACAGTGTTGGCTAAATGTGGCTTTTATACAGAAAAAGCAACATTAGTCATACCAGGGCTGCACAATTAATTTAATTTTAAACGTGATCATGATTTTGGCAGCCATGATTAAATTAACCTGATTGTCGGTGATATTTCCATTTTAAAATGCGTCTCTCCTGCATATCTAATCAACACTTTCTACACCAGTAGTCCACCAACCACCAGGGGGCGGGGCCGTGTTTCTACCCTGAAAAAATCCTGGTTGTTGATTGGATAGAACACTAAGCAGGATGTGACGTAGTACTGGACGCCACAACAACACGCAACATTTGTAAAAGCCGGTGAAGCAGTGTTGACAACTTAGCAACTTTGTTGCTATATTTAGTGACTTTTCAGACCCCCTTAGTGACTATTTCTGGTGTTATTGGAGACTTTTGTAGACTCGTTCTGACTCTTCTTAACGAGCCACGGGGGCCGGAGGCTCTTCTTAACGAGCCGCGGGGGCCGGAGGCTCTTCTTAACGAGCTGCGGGGGCCGGAGGCTCGTTAAGAAGAGTAAGAATGAGTCGAATCGGCACAGTCCTCCTGCAGCAGTCTCTCCCAGCTGCAGAGCCCGGAGGGGATGTTAACCCCTTAGCGTCCAGTCTGCAAGTTGCTAACAGGCTAACAGTTAGCTCTGTAGCAGGACAGTGTGCATGTTTATTACTATAGCTTGAGCTTTTTTCTTTAAACTAAGAGCGCCATCTAGTGGACTCAGAAAATAAAGAAAATGGTTCATGAGGCTTCATTGGGACATCACTACTCTATACTAATGAGTGGAGCTTTGATAAAGTGGCATAGCATAGCTAACCTATTGTTCATTTTGTGATAAAAGCACCAAATTTGGTACATATGTAGCTTAATATACTTGGAAAAAGACTGGATATTGGGCCGACGCATATTCACATTCTGATGACCATGGCCAGCAAAAAAATGGCTGCCACGGCAACCAGGGTCTGAGTTTGTGATGGCCCAATATCCAGTTTTGTTACCAATATATTTATCGACATATCTGCCAAATTTGGTGCTTTTATCACAAAATGAACAGCTGGTATGAGATATTAAGCTATGCTGCCACACTAATATCTAAAAGAGCCACTAGCGCCCTCTAGGGGCCAGGCTGACTGAACCTTGTAGGTGGGGGCCACCAACAGACACGATGCTGCCTGAAGCCAAAATAAGGTGAAACATACTATCAAGCATATGTCAAGAGGACAAGATAAGTCTAATATCTGAGTTTCTGTCTGTTGGCCCAGTTCTGTCTGATGGTTCCAGTGATGGATTACTTTGAGCTTCGTGGTTCATGAAGAAGAGAAACCTGCCAAGAGTCTCTAATAAATCATTCCACCATGAGACACTCAGAGGCTGCAGACAGACCCACTTCACCAGGGATTCCCTCCGTCTGACACACAAAACATTTGCATAAACTTTAGCCAAGCAGGAACCAGCATGAGACGTCATTAATTACCTGAAGTAGATCTGCCCTATGAGGACTAACTGCAGTAACTAACAAAGGGTTAAACTAAGAAAAGAGTTTTTAACTGTCCAGCCAAATGTTTTATATGTAGGTCAGTGATGTGACACTTATTTCTACATGTATTGATGATGTCATTTTTATTCTAAAAAATCATGATGATTTATTTGACCTTTGACCCCAAAAAAGTAGTTACTGCACTCTGTTTATCATTACTATTAGAACCTTTTTACAGCAAAACCAGAGAGCAGTAACTATAATGTTGTCTTCTTTCAGCTTTTATATTTAGTTTTCAATAAACATTTTCAAATTTACTTTGTTATCAGTGTATACACACACACACACACACACACACACACACACACACACACACACCAGACCATGTTAAGTGAACTTACTGCGGTCTTGAACTAAAACTAAACTAAAATCTAAAACTTTGTCACAAGAAAAAACAGATATCAAGGAGTTAATTTTTTAGTTAAAACTTAATTTCGACCAAAACATTTTTAAAAATGAAGTAAATGTAGTAAAAATGTGCTGCAGTTAGACTTTGTAGGACAGTAGAAGTTGTAACCACCTGAATATGTGTGGAATTTTTTTGGCTAATAGGTAATGCAATAAAAGTCAAAAGTGTGTATTTGTTTGACTAAGAGGCAGATGTTGGCAATTTTAGCCAATTAATCATGAATAAAAGTTTCCTCTTCCTTTCCTTGGAAAACAAAAAGAAAGAAAAACACCCCCTCCAGACCTCTACAGTCCATAAATGTTTTTAAGTCTTACTTGAAGCCCCGCCTCTTTTCTCTTGCCTTCGATTAAAATGACCCCTTCTTCTTTTAATTTATTTTAACTCTTGCAGGCAAAGTCTTTTAACCCTTTTTGTGTTTGGTTCTTGTTTTTGTTTCTTCACCTTTGTCAATTCTGTATTTTATTGAACTTCGTGCACTTTTATGTGAAGCACTTTAATGCGGCTCAGCCGTAAATTTGACTTGTCTTGACTCACTCGTAGTGTCTCTGCTGAGTTCCTATGAAGATGATGGCGGAGGAGCTGATCCTGAGCTGCAGCGTGACGTGGCTGTCGGGGCTCAGCACCGTGAAGACGCTGCGTTCTTCTCTCTGAGAACTCTGCAGCTGCACCAGCAAACTGAACTCATCTGGAAACCTGAACACACACACAGACACACAACATTTAGCTCTGTATCTGTATACTTGTTGGTCCAAAACCTCCACATAAGGCACGATAAATAGAGTTAATATATGCAGTACGTTTATATGACACTTGAAAAAAACTGAATTATTGCCTTAATCTGACTATAACTAAACAACTGAAGAGCATGTAAACGTGTTAGTCCGACTGATGTCGGAGTTCTCCAACTCTGATTAAGACGCCCAGATATGATTGGAATAGGATTTACACCGCCATGTATGACAAAACAACACAGGAGTATGATCCCTGAACAAAAATATCCAAGCAAACCGGTCACATTAGCCGGTTGCACATTAGCCGGTCACATTAGCTGGTCGCACATTAGCCGGTCACATTAGCTGGTCGCACATTAGCCGGTCACATTAGCCGGTCGCATATTAGCCAGTCACATTAGCCGGTCTCACATTAGCCGGTTGCACATTAGCTGGTTGCACATTAGCTGGTCGCACATTAGCTGGTTGCACATTAGCTGGTCGCACATTAGCCGGTCACATTAGCTGGTCGCACATTAGCCGGTCGCATATTAGCCAGTCACATTAGCCGGTCAAACATTAGCCGGTCACTTTAGCCGGTCGCACATTAGCCAGTCACATTAGCCGGTCGCACATTAGCCAGTCACATTAGCCGGTCGCACATTAACCGGTCACATAAGCCGGTCACATTAGCCGGTCACATTAGCCAGTCACATTAGCCAGTCGCACATTAGCCAGTCACATTAGCCGGTCACATTAGCTGGTCACATTAGCCGGTCACATTAGCCAGTCACATTAGCCCGTCACATTAGCTAGTCACATTAGCCGGTCAAACATTAGCTGGTCACATTAGCCAGTCGCATTAGCCGGTCGCCGGTCATTAGCGACGGCACAAAGTGTTGATTTTTAAGCATAGCTCTGTTAAACTGTGCACGTAAACACACTGATGGAGATGCAAAATCCCGATTCTAGGATTTTCAAACCATTGCATTCAGTTGAGTTGCATATAAAAGTGTACCTGTCAGTGAGGAGATGTTGCAGAGGAAGAGCCAGGGTTGAATACTGTCCCACCTGGAGGACCAGACAGCTGCTGTCGTCTACAGTCACTGAGGCGTTGCTGCTGTCTGACAGCTGCAGGGAGAGCTGCTGCAGGACGTTCAGCTCATCTGGAGACACACATCAGGAGAAAACACACTTTAAACACAGCTTCATGGACACATTTAACATAAACCCAATCAAATACAGACCAATTTCTGCCTCAATATAAGAAAACAGTGTACTATCTGCTTGTTTTTAGGTTTAGGTTTAGGTTTATTTGCACAGTTCTATTAACATAAAATGACAAAGATAATAAATAATGTAAAGTAATGAAAAGAGTTTCTGTAACGTTTAGATTCATTGCAGAGCCTTGGGATATAGTTAAAATGGGCTAAATGTGAATAATTGCATTGCAGGTCGATTTAAGGTGTTCGTAGCACCAGTGCTGCTAGTAAAATGAGTTAGTCTGGAGCCCTGCAACCCTAGAAAAATGCCCTTACTGAGGCATCCCTATCAGTTGTCCACATACTTTTGGCCATTCTGTGTAGTTTCTGCTACGTTTTTTAGATGAGGGAACCTCGATGGCAACCATCTGCAGCAACCAACCACATCATTCTCCTGCAGAAACAACCTGAACATGCTGTGAACAGACTCAACAGACCAGGGAGGCATTCCTGGAAAGCGGAAAACCACTAACGGGACCATTGGCTTTAAGAGCTGCACAGAGCTGCTCTCACTTCCAAACCAGTTAAAGAGGTTTTTTCTCCCCGACAGGACCAAACTCTGCTCCTCACCCACTGACTTCTTTCACCTCATTAGCAGCTTTACTTTAACTCCTGTAGCAGGTACAGAGCTGTTGGTCGTATCCTTCCACAGGTGGTTTAGTTGATTAACTCGGAGCTCTAACAACTCCTCCTGAGGATTATTAATACAGCTCTTGATCATATCTGGAGAAAATGACTCATCACTCATAGACTATATATTGTTGTACACTTTAACCTGAGAAGTGACTGAAATCATTTAAAACCTGAATGTCAATGTCATTATGTAAAAGGCCGGACTGAGAACCATTAGACCAACAGAGAAGGAGAACTTTAGTCACATGCAGGAGAATAAATCAATGTAATGAAGTGAAGCCTGTTGATGTTAGAGAGATCTACATGAGTTTAAGGGTGTCTGAAGATTACAATAGCTGCACTTTAACACGAGTCTCTGGGATTTAAAGACTATCTGAGCGTGTCTCAGGCTGCCTGAGGACTCTTCTCAAAGGATTAAACGCTCCTTCTCTGCACCACTTTTAGAAATTAATTCATGTCTGTCAGCCTTTAACCCACTGAGGCCTAAAATGTCTGTAAAGCCTCTGGGCGATTTTAAAATCAGCCCCTAAAACCTGAAGTTTTTCTGTAAATTCAACAGAAGTGTCAACTCTTCTACTAAATAATAGATTTTCAGCTTATAGCTGTTATATCTGAGCTCCCTCCGCTATAGTCGTCTTCCGCCATGATTTTCTGTTCTGGAAAAAGTCCCATGATGCATTGGGACACTCCCACATGTATTCCCATTTTGTGTCATTTTATGTCTTTTTTTAGTCATTTTGTGTTTTTGTGTCCTTTTTTTAGTCATTTTGTGTCTATTTTTAGTCATTTTGTGTCTTATTTTTGTGATGATTTAAAAGTTCTGGAAAAGCCCCATGATGCATTGCGACACTCCCACATGTATTCTGATGCATTTCATTGGCCAAGAGAGCAAAAATAGGTGGAAAAAACTACAAATACTACAAAACCACATATCCTCTTTAATGGTAGAATAACAACAGCGCCCAACAGGTTTTAATGGTAGAAATGAGGTGATGCTTTCCCGCCTTAAATGGGTTAATAGACCCGTCTCTCTTTCTTTCTCTTTGACAGACAGCAGATCCAGACTGGTCTCTGGTCTACGTGGTCTCACTCTGCTGCCTGAGGAACGACACCAGGAACAGATCTGGTGTCACACTAAACATTCCAACATACCAGAAACCTCCAGGATCCTCAGAGATATCTGGAGGAGAACCACTGGGAGGAGAAGTGATTTGCATAAGAGTTTGCTTTGAACTTTAACCTTTAGTTAACAGCCGGGAGGAATGTGAGGTCAAATAGTTGCTAATCAGGTAAACAGGAAGTCAACTTTTTAGGTTTAAAAGGGTCTCAGTGGCACAAGAGACAGTTAATACAGAAATATTATATCTCAGAACCCAGGTGACCAACAGAACACCTGATCAGTCCAAATTCAGATTTTAATCTCAATTTTCTGCAGATGTTGTTTTTTAGACCATCTTGTTTTCTTCAGTTTATGTTCATTTTAATGTCTGGTTCAACTAAAGGTTCATTTGTTTGGACAAATATAATGATAACAACAAAAATATCTGATAAGAGTTTAATTTAAGAGCTGATATCTAGACATTTAACATGGTTTTATTATCACGATTTTGGTTATTATCAAGAATGTTTCCATGACTGTAGACGAAAAAATGAAAAAAAAAATGACGCAAAATGACCAAAAAAAGATGTAAAAATGACTAAAAACTACATAAAATTACCAAAAATAGGTGTAAAAATGACTAAAAATAACACAAAATTAAAAAGATATATGAAAAAATGACTGTAGACGAAAAAATGAAAAAAAAAATGATGCAAAATGACCAAAAAAGATGTAAAAATGACTAAAAACTACATAAAATGAGCAAAAATAGATGTACAAATGACTAAAAAAGACGAAATTGAGCAATAAATGATGTAATAATGATCAAAAGCCACCAAGTGGATAATCGTTAATTTTTCGTCCCTCAGTTGACAAATGATTCTTCCACTTAGGGATGCAATGACCCAAAAGGCAGTTTGATTGATATTAATGTGGAAACAATGATATCAAAGGTAGAATCATTCATTTTTCTTCAGTCTAATGTTTCAGCTTTACAGTTTTATATACATACTTGTTTGCTTTAAACTTCAACCAAGACCACTCTGATATTAAATTGATTTTTTTTTTTGCCCGACAGCAACGGATCAATCTTCAGAAATGTGTGTTTAGATCGGCATCAGATCTCCATCCTGCACAGTTCAGCAGAAAAAAACCCTAATTTATCAGGCTCACAATGACACAACCTCCCAACAATTTACAAATTGCAACGAAGCATAATAAGGACATTAACATCAATCTCCCCTGTCAGCATGAGAACAAGTGTGTGGCTCTGCTGATGCTACATTATCTAATGAGCAGTAATTTACTGCCTCAGGAACTGGAAAATGTTCTCACACACACTCACTGATCTGACGCTCCGATGGTCTTTATTAAGACCCACTTGTGCGGGAGTGTTCATGAAAGAACATTTCACTCATTTGCCCTCCAGGAAAACTGAGGAACTACTCATGTGCTTTTCTCCACCAACACTATAATCAAAAGGATCAAGCCATTACCATGGGGACGGGGGGGGGGGGGGGGGGGGGGGGCCTGGTTTGTTTCCTGCAAAAGTGAAACAGATGTTTGAGTCCCGCATCAGAAGAAACGTGTGAACAATGAAGACTTCCAGCGTTGGATCAGTCTTTAGGTCATTTTGCAATTTGTCCTATTTGCACATTGTCAGATGGACTTTTCTGTGCAGAGGGAAGGTAACTACAGAAACTTTGACAATAGAGTGTGACCAGTAAAATTAGCTGAATTAATTAAACGCAACAATGCATGTTGCATGTTAAAATTACGATCTAAAAATGAGAGAAATCCTGGATAGTCACACCAAAGACAAAATTAGCAAAATAGATGTAAAAATGACTAAAAAAGGAACAAAATGAGCAAAAATAGATGTAAAAATGATCAAAAAAGACCCAAAATGAGTAAAATCAGCTCAGTTAATTAAAATCAACAATGCATGTTGCATGTTAAAGTTACAGTCTAAAAATGAGTGAAATCCTGGGTCATCTCATCTAACTAACAGAACTAACTAAACCCTTTCACACCTCATTTGGTTTCAGACTTTTCAGGACTTCGTTTGATGGATGGAAACTTCCATCCAAAACCAAAAACAGGTATAAAACCCTTCGCAGGCCACAGTCTGAACTAGAGGTCGACCAATATATGGGCCGGCCGATATATCTGGCTGCGTTTTTTTTTTATTTGCGTTTTTTACTTGTATGAGAAAAAAGAAAATCACATCAAATATGTCTGTCTTCTCATTTTGTGTCTTTTTTGGTCATTTTGTGTCTGTTGTGTCTTTTGTTGTGTCTTTTTTTGGTCATTTTGTGTCTTTTTTAGTCATTTTAGGCAAGGCTGTGTGCAACACCTCCAGTCTCTGGTGAGCTGCTGCTGATACCAGAAGAAAGAAAAACACATCAAATATGTGGATCATCTGAGGCGCCACCGCCTCCAGGCCTAGAACAACATACACATTGTTTCATATCCAACTGTTCATATGTTTAGTTTGTTTTGTTATGAATGTTTCTTTTTTGTTTAAATTGACTCTTGTGCAACATTTTGTTACCATTGTGTCATTTTTATCATGTAAATGGAGGGAGAAAAGGCTACAAGAATCGGCCCATAAAAAAAAAAAAAATCAGCAGCACATATCAGGGATCGGTTAAGACTGATGTCAAAATAATCTGTATCAGCATTCTGTGAGTCTGTGAGACTGAATCCAGGCAAAGACATGCCTTGAACATGCTAACATGCTATGATAAAGTTCAACAGCTTAGCTTTGTGTTGTAGCATGACAAAATTAGCTTATTATCAGTCACTTTAAATTGCATGTGTGACACTGGTTATAGAGGAAAAACAGCGATGTTCTTCAAAGCCCAAGCTATCACTTTAAGCAGGGCTGCTGAAAACCTTGTAATACTAATAATAAATAATAATGAATATTAAGACCATATGTTGTCCTGTTTCTATGGGGGAAGAACAAGAACCAACCAAAGACAGAACATTATACAGCTGTTTATGATCTTCTCTAAATGCTCCCAGTCATTGTAAAGCATCTTGTCCATATTCTGATTCTTCATAAATCTCTTCAGCTCCTTCTGATGAGGGAAAGTGATAATATGCTCAGTAAATAAAGGCCTTCATGATGATCCACTATTGTCAAACAAAAGAATACAAAAGCCTCCAGAGACGGATAGTAAAAAGACTCCAGTAATGCTGTGTTTTCTCTACTTCAATAGCTACTACTGCAATGATCTGGAAGAACTATTTTGATTGAGTTGAAAGATAATGAGCCCAGAGGGTGACAACAATAGACAGTTTCAGATAAAGAGTTAACAGCTTTTTCCTCCTTGATGACACTCCAGAAATGTATACGCTTGTAGTTTAAACAAAACACAGAGTTAATAATGTGGGAAAACTCTGTGACAGGAGGATCATATGTAACTCATCTATGATCTTTTTGAAATGTTCTGTGTTTATGAGACACACATATGGTTCACATGCATTCTGAATGTCACTATGAAGCTACATAAATTCCATTATTCACCACGATTTCACCACAAGTCAGAGAGAGAAAGGGTCTCCACTTCTGAATGTTAACCCTTTGATGCACAACATGGGTCACATTCATTCTCCATGTGTGTGTGTGTATCTGTAACTGTAATCACATCAAAGATCAAAGACAATCAGAGCAATCAACAGAATTAACTGACACCTGAATGTTCTAGAACAGTGACAGCAGCCAGAGGTGGACAGACTGGAATTTCTGGCCTTGAACAGAAAGCATTTTTGGCAAAACCATAATACCTATCATTGATCCGACTTCACTTTGAGCGTCCTGAGTTCTTCCTGAACGTCTACATATGTTTTTTGTGAAGAAAAATGAAAAAATAGCTTTGTTAGAGCGATCTAAAAAAAACTGTTACATCTCCCTTTTTCAGAAATCTTCCTGTGTTTTTAATATGGGAGCCAATGAGGCTGTTGGTGGTGTTGGTGGATCATCTGTGCGTCCTACGCCCAAACTATAACTCTGACAGCTTTACCAGAGGATTGTGAGGGAGAAGACTAATTTTCCTATGTTTCTATGTATAAATTATTTCTGTAGAGTGGAATTTGCGGCCTGGAGCGCAGTTTTCAAATTTATTTTTTGACAGTTTTTTCTCTCCCTCTACACTCTGGCGATGATGTCACACACTGTGACACGAACATTCCGTGCAATACACACCCATTATAATCTCAGAATTCCTCCAAAAATGATCATGGTCATTGAACAGGGATTGATAAAAAACTATATGACCTATCGAAACATGGATTAATACACCGATACACAAGACTTGTGTCTACTGTTTAAAGTTTAAATGGAGTCTCTAGGTGAAAGTATGCCGGAGAAGTAGACGTTTAAAAATCTCCAGTTGTTGTTCTTTTTCGCTCAGTCGCAAAAAAGCTATTGCTGTATGGGACCAGTGCTCGGTGCGATTGCCCCGTGGCCCTAATTAGGTGAAACACTTAGATGTTGATGAATGATGGTGATGATGATATTGTTTTTAGTTTCAGCCCTAACAGGGACTTTAATTAACTTCTCAACTTGTTTGGTGCCCAAAGCCAAACGTCAGCTCCTCTGCCAGCCTCTACAACCTCCAGCTACCCAGAACACCCTCCTCAGCGTCTTTGCACAGAGATGTTAATGTGTATCCTCACAAGATACACAAGATGCACAAGACGGGCCAGATCCCACCCATGCTCCATGTCACGTAATAAATAAAAGAACATAATTACTGTATGATGGATGACTCAAACACGACACAACCTGATAATGTAGCTACAACACATCCAGTTAGTGTTTCAGTGCTGCTATCAGAGCGTGAGACCCAACGCTGAGATTTGGATCAATTATTCCGCCAGAGGCATCGATGGTGAAACAGTCATACACCTTAATCATTTTGTCTTTTTTAGTAATATTGTGTCTTTTTTGGTCATTTTGTGTCTTTTTTGGGTCATTTTATGTTTGTTTTTTGTAACTTAGTGTCCTTTTTTGTAATTTTGTGTCTTTTTTTAGTAATTTTGTGTCTTTCATTGGCCATTTTGATACTGTCTCCAGCGGCCCTCAGGTAGTTTAAGTTTGAGACTCCTGCCATCCATGCTCCATGTCACGTAATGAATGAAAGAACATAATTACTGTGTGATGGATGACTCAAACACAAGACAACCTGATAATGTAGCTACAACACATCCAGTTAGTGGTTCAATGGTGCTATCAGAGCGTGAGACCCAACGCTGAGATTTGTATCAATTATTCCGCCAGAGGCATCGATGGTGAAACAGTCATACACCTTAACGCTACAGCCAGTGAACCTGTCCAAAGCTGCTCAGGTACTCAGCCTGAACAGCTGTACAACATATAAACATACACACATATGGTCGACTAATGCAAACAAGACCTATACGTCCATTAACCAAGACAACAAAAGGCAACAATCAGAGCGTTCTCTGGCACTGCTGCTGCATACTTGTTTGCTCTTGGATGAGCTCCATTGTTTAAGGCTCTTATTCACACACTGTAAACTGTGTCGCTGCCAGCTCCACACGGCATCCGTCCAATTCATTCCCCTGCACTAACCACAGTATATAAATCACAGGCTGTGCCCACCTCATTATCCTAAAGAAAAGAATACTGTCTTACAATGCTGTCATACATTATTTGATAAAAATGACTTTGACAGCACTGAAAAATGATTCTTTGAAACGTTCAACACATGGAGCGATTTAACCCTGTGGAGTCTCCAAAAGCTCCAAATCCAGACTTCTTCTACTGTAAATGTACCTCTAAAGTTCTGGCTGTAAACTCCATGAGGCCAGTTTCAGTTTGATGATGATATACCAAGTAAAACTGGAGACAAGCTCAAATAGATTTAGTATCAAATGATAGAACTGGATGGAACCCTCTTATATGTTAGATTTGACACCTTTGGTCACATTTGACACATTTAAAATTCTTTATTGAGCATGATAGTGTTTTGAAAGTAAAAAAAAAGATTCAAAATCACATTTTATGTTGGACTAAAGGACTAAAAAAGACACAAAATGATCAAAAAAGACACAAAATGACAAAAAAAAAGACAAAAATAGCCCAATAAGACTCCATAGAGTTAAACCCAGAAACGTTTTGACATGAGGGGGAAGAAAGAGAAACTGTAAGCATGTTTCTGAGTGAAAAACCTCAAATATTCTAATTTCTCATTCCAGAAGGATGACGCTGCAGCGTGAACATGAACACACTCGGAGCAGGATTTTATTTTGAGTTGTCGAACAGATTGACAGCCGGACACTAACTCCCACAGCGTCAGGCCTTGGACACACCTCTCCTGATTGGTCTAATTTCTTTTGGCTCAGACATCAGTGGAGCATGAAAGGAGCTTGCAGACTTTATGTCAGACTGTTACAGTAGGTACCAGAGCTGTGGTCCACCAGGAGCCAACAATAGAGAATGGCACGGGGCCAGAATAAAGCCAGTCTAAACTTCCTCTATTTTTGCAGTGATTATGGGGTTGGCTGATGTCCAAGTCTGACTCAGTCCATGTTTGCCAATTTGAAAAAAGGAAAAACTCGCAAGGAGGTGCCAAGTTCTGCCCAATACAAAAGGGTCAAAACAAAGAGGGAACCAGTCAATCAGCACAACCGCAGTGCTTTTATTTTGAAGGTGAAAAGAAACGAGAGTGATAAAAAATTGGTAATTTTACGTCTTTTCTTTTGGGTCATTTTAAGTCTTTATTGGTTATTTTGTGGGTTTTTTGGGCAATTTACATCTTGATGGATCATTTTGTGTCTTAATTGTTCAATTTGTGTCTTTTTTGGTCATTTTACATCTTTTTGGGTCCTGTTGTGTCTTTTTTGGTAATTTTGTGTCTTTTTTGGTCTTTTTGCATTAACCTAATAAATTGCTGGTTTACAGCATAACATACATGTTCTATATTGTTTTCGTGGTTCCAATGTATGTTATGTTTAAAATAAATGGAAAAGTGAGACAAAAAAAAAAAAAGAACTGGCCCAAAGACACTCAGTACGTTTTCATGACACTTGAAAAAAAAAAAAAGAAAATTGCCTTAATTTGGCTATAACTGGACAACTGAAGTGCATGAAAACGTGTTAGTACGACTGACGTCTGTACTGATGAGTACAGATTGAATTAAATGTATTTATTCTTCAGCGTTACTTTAGATTGAAAGCAAAGCTTCTTGGCATCAAACAGAATATGAGCATGTCATATTCTGTCCAGAGGTGGACAGACTGGAATTTCTGGCGTCGAACAGAAAGCATTTTTGGCAAAACCATAATACCTATCATTGATCCGACTTCACTTTGAGCGTCCTGAGTTCTTCTTTGACAGGTTTTTTCTCTCCCTCTACACTCTGGTGATGATGTCACACACTGTGACACGAACATTCCGTGCAATACACACCCATTATAATCTCAGAATTTCTCCAAAAATGATCATGGTCATTGAACAGGGATTGATAAAAAACTATATGACCTATCGAAACGTGGATTAATACACCGATACACGAGACTTGTGTCTACTGTTTAAAGTTTAAATGGAGTCTCTAGGTGAAATCATGCCGGAGAAGTAGACGTTTGAAAATCTCCAATTATTGTTCTTTTTCGCTCCTTTTTTTTCGGCCGTCCCATTCACTACAATGCAAAATTTTGGTCCTGAAGGGAAGGGTTTCTATCTGGACTGTCCCCTGGTCCTCCAGTGGATCAGTAGCAGCTCTGGAGGTGAAGCCGTCAGTCAGCGAGTGTCAGAGCGGCATGCAGGGGCCACTGAGGGTCACTGATACAGGACAACACTGAGTCTAGTCTCCACTCGGACTAGATCTGCTCCTCTATGCCACATTGGCTGTGAGCTCATCAGAGGGGCCACGTTTCCTTCTCCAGCTCAGACAGGCACGTTTCTACTGTTTAGACTTTTCTACTCGCTGTGAACCGTGACGGACCTCCAGGGGGAGAACGGAGGTCCTCCTGTTTATTAATTTATAGCTCATACTGTGTGGAGCAGAAAGAGACAGAGTTGCTGTAAAGAGAGAAAGATTTAGGACTTGACGAGGTTCAGAGTACAGGTATAGATTGTGATTTAAACCATAACTGGACTGTCTATTGTCTGATCCCTGTCAGATGGATATACAGCATGTTTTACCCTTTAAACACAGGGAAATATTGCATTTCTGACATAAGGCTGCACGATGATGTTTATTATGTTATATATATAATGATAATCACAATTATTTTGATCAATATTGTAATCACGATTATTCATCATGTTAGGGAAAACATCTGTGTTTTTATTGTACTACTTTTAAACAACAATAGCAGGTTTTTTGTGTCCGGTGCTTGTTGTAAACAAACAGAGATCGCTGGCCCCCGCGGCTCGTTAAGAAGAGCCTCCGGCCCCCGCGGCTCATTAAGAAGAGCCCGCGGCCCCCGCGGCTCGTTAAGAAGAGCCTCCGGCCCCCGCGGCTCGTTAAGAAGAGTAAGAACGAGTCTCCAAAAGTCTCCAATAACACCAGAAAAAGTCTCTGGATTTGTCTCCAGTCGCTTTCTTGAAAAATAGTCTCTAAGGGGGTCTGAAAAGTCGCTAAATATAGCAACAAAGTTGCTAAGTTGCCAACACTGCTTCACCGGCTTTTACAAATGGCGCGTGTTGTTGTGGCGTCGAGTACTACGTCACATCCTGCTTAGCGTTCTATCCAATCAGTAACCAGGCTGTTTACAGGGGAGAAAAAAGACCCCGCCCCCTAGTCATGATTAAAACTATCATATTGTTGATGTTTCAACATCTGTTGTAGTGACCAGCCGCTAGCGGCCCACCTCGTTGGAGTTCATTCATGATTTACACAGTTTACACCCACAATCTAACACTAATCTAATCACAACCATGCTGTGAAGTCCAGGTCACCGTAGTGTGTCAGAAAGAGGAATAAACCCATGGTTGTTTTGTTATATTTCCCAGTCAGAGAGTCCTCATGGAGTTTGTGTCAAGAGAACAGTCTTAACACTAGAACGTTACATTGCACACTATACATTGCCCTGTAAAGTTATATTAATTTGAAAGAATCAGGTTTTTTTACTTTTTTTTTTTAAATTACACATAAAATGTATACATAAAATAAAGACCCATGAAACAAACACGGGGAACGAAAAATACGTGCTTCCAGTACACTCGCTTTTATTTTGAAAGGCTTCAAATCAACTTCCGGTCCTGACAGTGCAGGAATATTCTGGAGGATGGGGATTTCCTCGTCACAGTTTGTCTAGTTGCTGGTCTTGGCAGCTCATGAATACGGAAACTGTGGTTTCTCTTTTGACTTCCTGTTTTGTGTTGTTCTGAGGAGATCCATGTGAACATCTTGAGTGGACTTTTCCACTTTCTTTATGAGACGAATCAAAGTTAAACAGAAACACTGTATCGTATTGTAAAGACTCTTTAATTAATCCTTTCAACACTGTCAGATCTGACAATGTTCCAACCTCCACTAAGCCTTTCATTACTGTTAAAAGCCCCAGTTAAAGCCAAGATGATGGACTTAATCCTAATTTTGAGAAATGGTTCAAACTTAGGGGTTTATTATGTAATTGGGGCTTATTTTCTCTGTTCATGTGACTTGAATCTATTTGTTTGAATCTGTTCACACTAGCTAGCAGCCTCCTGCAGATATCAGAACAACGTACCATACAAACAGCAGCAGATGGATTAGTGTGCACACGTTTCTGTTCTCTGCTGAAGCAGATTGTTAAAGTAGATGTCTGTGGTCTACTTAGTTGAAGCCTCTGATACTGTCAGTTCATAGTTAAAGCAGAAAAAGACAATCTATTTTTGTTTACCTTTGTGCCCTCCTCCTCCTTACTACCCTCTGGTGACCCACGTGGCCAAAAAAGGCAACGCACACTAAAACTGCTATTAAATCACCATACATTGATATTTTGTTCAGATTTTTCCCCCCATGAATCTATTAAACAACTTCAGACTTGTTCAAAATTACCAAACATGAAATCGTTTTCAGAATTTTAACCCTATATATGCCATTTTATATATTTGAATGAGCTACATGTAGTGGAGTAAAAAGAACAATATTTGCCTCGAAAATGTAGTGAAGTAGAAGTATAAACTTACATTAAATGGAAATACTCAAGTAAAGTTCCTCAAAATTGAAGAAAATGGAATTTCTGTCCTCGAACAGAAAGCATTTTTGGCAAAACCATTATACCTATCATTGATCCGACTTCACTTTGAGCGTCCTGAGTTCTTCCTGAACATCTAAATATGTTTTTTGTGAAGAGAAATGAAGAAATAGCTTTGTTAGAGCGATCTAAAAAAACTGTTACATCTCCCTTTTTCAGAAATCTCCCTGCGTTTTTAATATGGGAGCCAATGAGGATGTTGGTGGTGTTGGTGGATCATCTGTGCGTCCTACGCCCAAACTATAACTCTGACAGCTTTACCAGAGGATTGTGAGGGAGAAGACTAATTTTCCTACGTTTCTATGTATAAATTATTTCTGTAGAGTGGAATTTGCGGCCTGGAGCGCAGTTTTCAAATTTATATTTTGACAATTTTTTCTCTCCCTCTACACTCTGGTGATGATGTCACACACTGTGACACGAACATTCCGTGCAATACACACCCATTATAATCTCAGAATTTCTCCAAAAATGATCATGGTCATTGAACAGGGATTGATAAAAAACTATATGACCTATCGAAATGTGGATTAATACACAGATACACAAGACTTGTGTCTACTGTTTAAAGTTTAAATGGAGTCTCTAGGTGAAATGATGCCGGAGAAGTAGACGTTTAAAAATCTCCAATTATTGTTCTTTTTTGCTCATTTTTTTCCAGCCGTCCAATTGATTTCAATGCAGTAGAGAAAAGTAATAGCACACCAATCCCGATCAAACCACACGTTTTGATATATAATTTGACTAGTAGCGGGACGAAATTGTGTCCGGTAGAGGAAGAAGAAAAAATCCACAGTATAACAGTAGTGCTCGGTGCGATTGCCCCGAGGCCCTAATTAGTTACATTCCACCACTGGGTATAACACATTACAACATCAGGCAAAATAGTAAAAAAAAATTATTTACATTCCATATTGTGCAGCCCTACTAAATGGGTTGAATCAGTAATATGTCAGAAGTCTGTCAGCTTGTTGAAAACTAATTCTGCCCCCCTTCCTACAGGTTAGAAGAGGGCCTTCCTTTGTCTGTGCAGACCCAGTTGTTGTTTTCAGCGGCTGGTTGCCGCGGTGATAACCACAGGGACATGATAAGACATCCCCCCTCCAATCTAAAGCTAACTCTTCCCGGTCTGGCCGACCTCCAGCAGCAGTAATCAGGGGAAGTGATGTGGTGGGATCACGTTACTCTAATAGTCTGAGACGGACCAACAGATAGACCAATTACTGCACTGGTCCAATTACTGGGATCTGCTCTGGTAGACGGGCTAGGACCAGTAGGTAGAAGATTAAAGACTTCCACCTGCCCTGGTGGAAAGTAAAGGGAAGGGAAGGGGAATCAGCGGGCCAGATAAAGTAGGAAACGAGAGATGGAAAGTTGGAGTGAACACAGGAAACAGAAGAAACGGTGTGTTCCTAAACATCTCAATCAGCCAGTCATCATCAGAGCTCTGAGTGATGAACACACCGACGGCCACACGGAGCTCAGACAGGTTGGGAAACGCTCACAGACGCAGCAGCCTGATGGAAAAACCTCCTGTTAGACTGCTGACTTTATGAGCCTGACTATCAGAGGACTATAAGAGGGCAAATGTTGGCTTACGGTTTCAGGAGGAGTCCCTAACAGAGGATAGAGTGAGCTTAAGACAAATTTGTGTTTGTGTGAAGACAGCCTTGTTAACTGGGCCTGGACACAGAGGGAATAACTGGGCTGAATGGATATAACAGCTATACTGTTAGCATGTGTACAGATGTTACTAGGGACAGGGGGACATGTCCCACAGATTCATAGTGATCCCGATCCACCCCCCCCTTTCAGCGACAAACAATTGCCGGTAAAACAGAGGATTAATGTTCCATTAGTTACAAATTAACATTGCAGCAAATAGAGCAGGGGTCTCAAACTCACATTACCTGGGGGCCGCTGGAGGCAGTATCAAAATTACCAAAAAAAGACACAAATTCACTACAAAAGACACAAAATGACAGAAAAAAACTAATTTTGTTAAAAAAAGACGCAAAATGACCCCAAAAGACACAACATTACTAAATAAGACACAAAATTACCAAAAAAGGAATTAAAGGGACCTTCCACACACAACACGGTAAAGTGCCATTCATATAAAACTCACATCAAACTTTCATATCAAGGTGGGGGCCACAAAATATCATCACGAGGGCCACAATTTGCCCGCAGGCCGCAAGTTTGAGACCCCTGACATAGAGAGTCCGGTGACTAATGGTGCGTTCAAGGTCTACACGAATGTCAGAATTTTTCGACGTTGTTCCAAGCTCCAAGTTCAAACTTTTAGTATAAATTGAACACACCATAAGGCGTTTCAGTAAGAGCCTGTACAATAAAATCAAACACATGTAGCTTTTAAAATAAGAGCACATGGATGTGTTAGCAGAATCCACCACAGAATTTGCAAGAAGACTGTCAAAATAAGATGCATTAAATAAAGCATAGAAGAACCCTTATTCTCCTTTACAATAATTCTCTAAAAAATGCAATGATTAAGATTGAATAGTGGCATTAGAAAGTGCGAGAGGCACCAAATTTAGGCTTTTAGGGCAAAAATGTTCTCCGGGGAAGCATGTCCCCAGTCCCCCCTACTAAAGAAACCCCTTAAATCCCATCTGAGCCCCTGACTGTTAGCCTAACAAGGCCCACGACCTGCTCAGAACAAAGTAGATATGAGTCCTTTTTTAAACCCCATCTGGAAAAGTAGGAAATATGTTGAGGGGGAAATTACGGCGCCACGAGGAGCATGTTTAACAGGAATGATGTTAGAAAGTAACGGCTGGAGCACCAGGAGGGACCTGGACGCAGATTAAAACCAGAGTTGTAGCAGTAGTTAGTAAAAGATATTTAACATGGACGCTAGAACAAGTTCTTTATAATGTGAACTTCTGGAAACTTTAAAGTTTTAATGTGTCTGCTTTCACTCCAGTCTGCTCTCACTTATACCGGCATACATACCTATTTCTGTCTGTTTCCGTGGCTGAATCATTTTTAAAGCACCTTTGTCCCTGACTGGACAGACAGTAAATCCAGAGCGACTGCTTCTCTTCCTCTCGTTCTTATCCAGAAGGACTAATCACTCCTGGAGGGCTGAGGCAGACCTAAAAACTTCCTGTGCTGGTTTTCTCTCTCTTAACTGCCGTTATAATCTCTTCAAAGAGGCCTGAAGAAGACTGGAGCCAGTCATCAGCAGAGTAAATTAAACATTATGGACGAAGAGTTCCTGTCTGATGTTTAAAGCTCAACGGAGCGTTTCACCTGCAGGACAACAGGACTTCAGAATTTTCACTTTTCCAGTTAAATATCTCATCAACTTGATAGATTTGCAACATTTTGTACAGACAGAATTTTCTGATTGAGTCATTTTTTGTCACTTTGGTTTCCCATCTGCCTCAGCTGTACCGTCCTGTATATGTAACTTAAATAATGATCACCATGTCATGCTGGTATCATCTTTCACAAAAGAGTGTGTGGAATTTTGTGTGGAAACACAAAAAACACACAAAAACACACCAAAAAAAATACAAAAAAAACAACATAAAAACACACACAAAAAACAAAAGAAATTACAAAAATTTAAAAAAACATAAAACACAAAAAATACAAAAAACATGTGAAAAAATAAAAACACACACAAGATCACAAAAAAGAAATAAAAAAAAACGTACAAAAAACATTTTAAAAAAATCTGAAACTCACATAAAAAACGCAAGAAACACACAAAAATTACAAAAAAACACACAAAAAACGGCCCAAAAACACACAAAAAACAGTAAACACAGAAGATTGCATTAAAAATGTTGAAACACAATGCAAAATCTGAAAAATCTCTTTAAAACAGTAAAATCATGTTCCACTTGGTGGTGGTGATTTTAACCTTTGCTGGAAAAGAGTTGAGGCTCTAAATGTGACATGGAAACTTGTGGAAGGAGTTTTTATCTCATGAAGAAGTCATCCTGGACTCCAGAGGGTTAAAAAATGTTTGGATTTTTTAAGTGAAATTATAAAGAACTTATTAAAGATTTAAATTTTTTTAAAGAAAACACATGAAATCCATCATCACAAACTTACTGGATAACAACCAAGGTGAGAATAATAAACATAGGTTTTTTATGCTCCTCTGAGCCACTGAGAACATTTTCTCATTTCCCCTCTGGGGATGAATAATATTGGAGTATGACCCTGGGGAGCAGCTAATACAAACACTTTGTGTGAACGTCAGAATCCCATTTTACGACACAATGGATCCACGGTGAAAAATGACCACTGGTTCAAAAACTCCAACCTCCACACAACAGCTTCCCAGAGACGATGGCGGAGGAAACGTAGCTTCAGGGAGAGGAAACAGAAGAGCACCAGTCAACACTCGCCCTGCTCGGCTTTAAACTGGCCTTAGTGAAAAATTCATCAGAGGAAACCAAAGGAAGTGGACGGAGAGATGAACAGGCCCTCGGGTCACATTCCTGCTGGTTCTACAGGAGTGAAGAGCACTCATTATGTTCTTATGGTCCTGTAGAGCTTGGTGGTACTAATTTATGTCAAAATTGTGCAGACAGTTGAGTCACCAATGTCAAATACTCATCATATACTCATACTTTATCATTTTGTTTCTTTTTGGTCATTTTGTGTCTTTATGTGTCTTTTTTTGGTCATTTTGTGTCTTTTTTTAGTCATTTAGTGTCTTTTTTTGGTCATTTTGTGTCTTTTATTGGTCATTTTGTGTCTTTTTTTGGTCATTTTGTGTCTTTTTGTTGGTCATTTTGTGTCTTTTATTAGTCATTTTGTGTCTTGATGTGTCTTTTTTTGGTAATTTTGTTTCTTTTTTGGTCATTTTGTGTATTTTTTTCTGTCATTTTGTGTCTTTTGTTGGTCATTTTGTGTCTTTTGGGTCCTTTTTTTAGTCATTTTGTGTCTTTGTGTCTTTTTTTTTGGTAATGTTGTTTCTTTTTTGGTCATTTTGTGTCTTGATGTGTCTTTTTTGGTAATTTTGTTTCTTTTTTGGTCATTTTGTGTCTTTTTTTAGTCATTTTGTGTCTTTATGTGTCTTTTTTTTGGTAATTTTGTGTCTTTTGTTGGTCATTTTGTGTCTTTTGTTGGTCATTTTGTGTCTTTTTTAGTCATTTTGTGTCTTTTTATGTTCATTTTGTGTCTTTTTGGTGATTATTTCAAAGTTGTGGAAAAGTCCCATGATGCATTGCGACACTCCCACATGTATTCTGATGCATTTCATTGGCCAAGAGACCGAAAATAGGTGGAAAAAACTACAAATACTACAAAACGACGTATCCTCTTTCTGCTTTAATGGTAGAATAACACAACAGCACCCAACAGATTTTAATGGTAGAGATGCGGTAATGCTTAAAACATGCTTAAAAATGCGTAAAACAACCAAATGAGATAACTCAGGGCAGTGTAACATTAGCCTCACATGTTCAGAGAGTGACAGAAGAGCAGAGGGCAAGAGAGAGAGAGAGAGAGAGAGAGAGAGAGAGAGAGAGAGAGAGAGAGTCTGACAGGGGAAACCCAGGTCATCCATCAGAGGTTGTTCCACCCCCTCAGCATGAAGACCCTCAGGTCTCTGAGGTTAAGGTCAATGTTAGTGCGACTAAACACAAAACCAAAGAGGACTTTAGGATCCATCTAACAACCTAAAACAGCCTGATAGGCTGATTTATAGCTGCATGACAGGTCACCACGCTGCATTTTAAAGGCCAGTCCTCAAAGAATGATTAGAAACACACAGTGGTCCTCATTTATGAAACGAGCGTACGACAGAAAGTGAGTGTAAAGTGGGCGTACGATCATTTCTACAAGGCTCGGCATTTATCAGTCTGGATGTGAGCGGAGGATCAGATCTCAGTCTGATCTCAGCTCGTGTTAAATTAATAAAAATGAGAAATCAAGATAAAAGAAATTAACACAAATAAATATATACCGACAATGATCATGTTGCAGCTTTAGTTTAACCCTTTGATGCACAACATGGTCTAAAGTGAGCTTGCTAAGCTAACTCCTTAGCTAACGTCTTGGCTAACCATTTAGCTAAGTAGCTTGCTAAGCTTACTCCTTAGCTAACTTTTTGGCTAAGTATTTAGCTAAGTAGCTTGCTAAGCTAACTACTTAAGTAGTTAGCTTAGCAAGCTACTTAGCCTAGTAGTTAGCTATGTAATAATACAAAACCTTTTTTCTTCATAAAGTATGAGAGGCAAAATGGAAATAATGATCTGTTGTTATCAAAAATAAGATATTTAAAGAATACTTGGAATATTCAATCATAAAATAAGTTGATATCAAAAGCACAGAAACACACAGCAGCATTAAATAACATGAAGGGAATGAATGTGACCCATGTTGTGCATTAGAAGGGTTAACCTGCAGGACTTTGAGGCTTTATTTTAGAAGCAGTGAACACAATTGCAAAGATTCTAGCAAAAACTAAATAATCTGTATGTTTTCACAGATGTGATCCTGACAGTTTGCTTTGCATGAGAGACGTTTCATTTCTCAGCGAGCGGACACATCGGCACAATGCTCCTGGAGCTCCTGGGCCGGGATCCATCCTGGACCCCACCTCACTGTGTGGAGGCTCACAACACATGACCGGGCTGAAAGGGCTTTAACAGACGAGCTCCAAGTACATCTGGAGAAGTCGACTCTGCAAACAGCCGGTCCCAAAAGCCGTCAGAGACATAAACAGCACCTGTGGTAATCCACTGGCCTGGTTCCTACAAGCAACAAGAGCACATCTTTAACCATGTCAAGCCGGCTATTTAGAGAGATTTACTCCTTAACCCTTTGATGCACAACATATTGGCCCCCCTTCCAATGCACAACATGGGGCAAAAATGACCTTCATTCATTCCCTTCATGTTATTTAATGCTGCTGTGTGTTTCTGTGCTCTATCTTTTGATATCAACTTATTTTATGATTGAATATTCCAAGTATTCTTTAAATATCTTGTTTTTGAAAGCAACCGATTATTATTTCCATTTTGCCTCTCATGCTTTATGAAGAGAAAAAGTTTTTGTATTATTACTTAGCTAACTTCTTGGCTAAGTATTTAGCTAAGTAGCTTGGTAAGCTAACTCCATAGCTAACTTCTTGGCGAAGTAGCTTGCTAAGCTAACTACTTAGCTAGCTTTGCCAAGTAGTTAGCTCTGTAATCATACAAAAACTGTTTTTCTTCATAAAGCATGAGAGGCAAAATGTAAAGTGAGTGTAAATCCAAAAAGGGATTGTTGTTTGTCATTATTTCCAGTTTGCCTCTCATACTTTATGAAGAAAAACTGTTTTTGTATTATTACGTAGCTAACTACTTGGCTAAGTAGCTTGCTAAGCTAACTACCTAGTTAGCTAAGTAGTTAGTTTAGCAAGCTACTTAGCCAAGAAGTTAGCTAAGGAGTTAGCTTAGCAAGCTACTTAACTAAGTACTTAACCAAGAAGTTAGCTAAGGAGTTAGCTTAGCAAGCTACTTAGCTAAATACTTAGCCAAGAAGTTAGCTAAGGAGTTAGCTTAGCAAGCTACTTAGCTAAAAAAAAATAGATATGGGTACTTTTTCACCCATGTTGTGCATTAAAAGAGACACAAAAAGGGATTTTATTTTAAAAAAATAATCAAGGAAAACATAAAATTAGGATGCATGATGATCAAAAACAAACTAATTGAGGAAAACCTGGAATACTGAATGATGAAAATAATTTATTGCAAAGATATAGAACATAAAAACTCATACATATGGGGTCACTTTAGACCATGTTGAGCATCAAAGGGTTAAAGGCTTTAGCTTCAGAACAACAGAAATGTGGGAATATGAGGCAATTATTTGTGATTACATGCTCATTAAGGCCATCTAAATGATTGTGTGTTCACTGCCATGTTCAAAATTGCCGTTTTGCAGTTCCAAGAAGCTCACATCCAGATGAGGAATGTGTGAGTCGAACATGCAAACAGATGGAGGGAAAGAACCTTTGTGCTACATGTGTCTTACATACCGGTTAGAAAAATAAATGTGCAGTGGGAGGGGAGGGTAGAATGGCCTGTAAATTAGTATTTTACATGAGATGAGGAAAGCAGAGAAGGGGCTTTTGGACGGTCGAGGGAGTTGAGTCAGGTAATGAGCCTGCTGGAACACTGGAGGAGGAACTATCTCCACTGGAGTGGAAACCCGAGGAGGAAAACGTGGAGTGTGTTGGATAGAAGAGGCACCAGCAGATCCAAGCACCCACTGAGAGATGATCAGGGGATGGGAAAGAAGAAAAAAAAACCTTTTCCAACAAAGAGGCCACTCTATTTCCACAGAAAACATTAATATTAGCTTCAAACACTCCCCCAACAGAAAGAAATTAACTTTTCATTTGCAGCCCCCTGAAGTTTGTTGATTTATTATCATGATTACCTGTGAAACATATATCCGTGAACCAAAAACAGATCTGAGTTTCTAAATTAGAGTTTCTAAGTTACATAACTGATACTGTCTGTGTTTCAGGTTACATTTCTATGTAACAAGGTTAGAATAGTTTTGGAATTTTCATTAGTTTTAATTTCGTTGTCAAGTTTTGTTTTCAAATTCAGTTAGTTTTAATGAGTTTTTAGAGTGAGTTTGCTGGTTTTCAGTAGTATTTATTTTCTGGAAAATGCTTAGTTTTAGTTTAGTTTTTATTAGTTGTAGTTGTTTTGTAATGGGGTATTTGTTGGGTCCAGATTCAATAAGGTCACAATAAATGTTTCCTTTATTTCCTTTGTCTGATCCATCTCAGCCCCAATAAGTTTATTAAGTCATAAAACCAGATAGATGAAATAGATTTCATATCAACCAAAAAGGTTTACGGATGAAAAAAGTTGACAAAGACGAAAACGAAGGACATTTTCACTATAATTTTAGTTAGTTTTGTAACCACAAATGGTTTCATGGTTTAGCAGTTTTTCACCGTAAAATCTACGGACATTTTTTACAGTGTACGTTTCACATGTTTGTTGATTTATTTTCCTGATTGTAGTTGTTACATATGAAACATAGCTATATCCGTGAACCAAACACAGATCTGAGTTTCTAAATTAGAGTTTCTAACTGATACTGTATCTACTCTGTGTTTCAAGTTACATTTCTATGTAAGCAGAATGACTTATGCGCCTTCTTTTCAAGCTGGAACCTGACTGTGTTTCCAGACTGACACATTAAATCGGGTCCAGGCCGATCAGTGTATGGGAACGCCAGAATAATCCTGGCAGAGCGCCACTCAGAGCTGCTGCTGTCACCTCTGAACAAACACTACAACATCACTACTGCACTCCGTCTGTCTGCATGTGGCAAACACGCCACAGACAAGTCAAACATGGTGTGGAATAGAGCCGTTCTGTGAATAATACTCATGATGCTGCTGTCAGGTGAAAACTGGATCTCCAACTAGTCCAGTTCTCATGAAGTAAGAGTTAAAAACCCAAGTTAGGATGACGCAGTGTGCTTTTTAACCCTTTGACATGGGTAAAAAATGAACCACATTCATTCCTCATGTAATTTAATGCTGCTGTGTGTTTCTGTGCTCTATCTTTTGATATTAACTTATTTTATGATTGAATATTCCAATATTCTTTAAATATCTTGTTTTTGATAACAACAGATCATTATTTACATTTTGCCTCTCATACTTTATGAAGAAAAAAAAGTTTTTGTATTATTACATAGCTAACTACTTGGCTAAGTATTTCGCTAAGTTGCTAAACTAACTCCTTAGCTAACTTCTCGGCTAAGTATTTAGCTAAGTAGCTTGCTAAGCTAACTCCTTAGCTAACTTCTCGGCTAAGTAGCTTGCTAAACTAACTACTTAGCTAACTTTTTGGCTAAGTAGCTTGCTAAGCTAACTACTTAAGTAGTATACATACATCCATACATACATACATACATACATACATAAATATAGCCTACATATATATATATATATATATCCAAAGCAGACAGCAGTAAGTGCAATTACTGCTTGGTTTTGAGTTGGATTTCGTGGTTTTTATATCATTTTTTCTCTGAAATAAAGCAAAATTGAAATCTAAAACTTTGTCACAAGATAAAACAGACATCAATGACTTCATTTTTAGTTATAACTAAATTTTTGACCAAAAATGTAGTTACTGCAGTTAGACTTTGTAGGACAGTATACTGTAAGGTGTTTTTTCGTCTTTCCCAACTGTCTTAAATTGATTTTTATTTGTGATACTCAACAGGGTGTTATTGGTGAAGTTGAACAAATATTAAAATGAGAGTTTGACAGAAAGGACATTAAACTAGTGATCTCTCCTGACGTCAAGTCTCCACTGGCCTCATAACCAGCAGCCTGTCTTGTTAGGGTCATCGTTATGGTACAGACCTCAGTGATGGGGGAAGAAAACACCATAGTTACATTGACAAAGTCATTAAAGTGCTTGTAAAAGAAACTCTTGTAAAAGCTTTACAAGACTCGCTTAGCACTGTCAAACGGTGGTTCCTCTTCAGGTCTCCAGTTAACAAGAGGACTGGCTGACAGGTCACACTAGTAAAGGAGAGATCAGTCACAGATTAACAGGTGACAGAGTGACAAAGCAACATGGTCGTTAATTCCCCATTCCTCTTTTCTGTCACACTCTGTGTTGGAAAAGCAATAAAGACATCTGGATCAACATGAGGTCTCTGGAAACCAGAACGTTTACCGGTCCGACCTGCAGGATAGGAAGAGAGTTGTCTCTATGCTTACATACATAAGATATCTAATCTAGTTATGTTTTAGGTTTGGATTTCTGTTAGCAGGATTAGGAAAAAACTACTGGCCCGATTTTCATTAAACTTGTGTAGCATGGACCAAGAAAGAACCCACAATTAGGGCTGCAAAATCATGGCCAAAATGATGATCATGATTATTTTGGTTGATATTGTAATCACGATTATTAATCAGGATTATTCATCATGTTAGGGAAAACATGTGTATTTTTATTGAACTACTTTTAAACAAACAAGCGGCACAGTCCTCCTGCAGCAGTCTCTCCCTGCTGCAGAGCCGGAGGGGATGTTAACCCCTTAGCGTCAAGTCTGCAAATTGCTAACAGGCTAACAGTTAGCTCTGTAGCAGTACAGTGTGTATGTGCTAACAGGCTAACAGTTAGCTCTGTAGCAGTACAGTGTGTATGTGCTAACAGGCTAACAGTTAGCTCTGTAGCAGTACAGTGTGTATGTGCTAACAGGCTAACAGTTAACTCTGTAGCAGTACAGTGTGTATGTGCTAACAGGCTAACAGTTAGCTCTGTAGCAGTACAGTGTGTATGTGCTAACAGGCTAACAGTTAGCTCTGTAGCAGTACAGTGTGTATGTGCTAACAGGCTAACAGTTAGCTCTGTAGCAGTACAGTGTGTATGTGCTAACAGGCTAACAGTTAGCGCTGTAGCAGTACAGTGTGTATGTGCTAACAGGCTAACAGTTAGCTCTGTAGCAGTACAGTGTGTATGTGCTAACAGGCAAACAGTTAGCTCTGTAGCAGTACAGTGTGTATGTGCTAACAGGCTAACAGTTAGCTCTGTAGCAGTACAGTGTGTATGTGCTAACAGGCTAACAGTTAGCACTGTAGCAGTACAGTGTGCAGGTGCTAACAGGCTAACAGTTAACTCTGTAGCAGTACAGTGTGTATGTGCTAACAGGCTAACAGTTAGCTCTGTAGCAGTACAGTGTGTATGTGCTAACAGGCTAACAGTTAGCTCTGTAGCAGTACAGTGTGTATGTGCTAACAGGCTAACAGTTAGCTCTGTAGCAGTACAGTGTGTATGTGCTGCTGCTGCAGGAGGTGTTCACTTAGTGATCTCTGTTTGTTTACAACAAGCACCAGACACTAAAAACTGTTCCTGTTGTTTGTTTAAAAGTAGATCAATAAAAATACAGATGTTTTCCCTAACATGATGAATAATCATGATTAATAATCCTGATTACAATATTGATCAAAATAATCGTGATTATCATTTTGGCCATTTTGTTTGCATTAATATTACAGGGTAGCACATTCTGCCTTGGTGGATATCTGCTCTCACAGTGACCTCAAAAGCTACTGATGTTCTCCGTTACTGTCAACTTTTTAAACTACGTCAACATGCTGGTTTGGACTCAGATGAACATGTCTAACATCATTCTGACAGAACTTCATGAACCCTGTAAGATGAGTTCTGGCGTCCTCTTTGTCCTCAGACTGACCTCTTGTGCATAAGCTGATGGAAACTCATTTACATCCAGTCTGAGCTGGAACGAGGTAATGGTAACCACTCCAACATCCTGACAGGCTAACGTCTGCTTGTTAGATACCAGAGCTTCCCTTCATGTCTGTCAGCAGCTCAGACCTCAGCAGATTACCTCACTGTCACCTAATCAGGAGAGGAGAACACGGCGGGTCATGAGAACCAGGTTCTCCTCACTGGAACTTAGAGACGGAGGCAAAGAAAACCAGGAGAACACAGACAAGGACGCAATGATAGTGATGCACAAAACAGTAGGTTTTGCACAGCTAGGAGATATCCAAGGAGGTATCAGCCTCATTTATTTTAAGATTAAAAGTCGGAAAGACGTCGGACCTTATGACAATATATGCAATAGAGAGACAAAAGAAAATTGTTAACCAGCAGAGGTCATTCAGTTCGATTTTGTTGCCCCCACCTTGATATGAAAGTTTAATGTGAGTTTTATATGAATGGCACTTTACCGTGTTGTGTGTGGAAGGTCCCTTTAATTACTTTTTTGGTAATTTTGTGTCTTTTTCAGTCATTTTGTGTCTTTTTTTTAATAATTGTGTGTCTTTTTTAATAATTGTGTGTCTTTTTTAAATAATTGTGTGCCTTTTTTTGTAATTTTGTGTCTTTTTAAAATAATTTAGTGTTTTTTCAGTCATTTTGTGTCTTTTTTGGTCATTTTGGTTTTTGAGGGCATTTTGAGTCTTTTTTTTAGTAATTCTTTGTCTTTTTTGTCATTTTGAGTCTTTTTTTGTCATTTTGTGTCATTTCTTTGGTCATTTTTTGTCTTTTTGTGTAAGTTTGTGTCTTTTTTAAATAATTTAGTGTCTCTTTGGGTAATTCTGTGTCTTTTTTTGGTAGGTAATTTTGTTTATTTTTTAAGTAATTTAGTGATTTTTTTTCAGTCATTTTGTGTCTTTTTTGGTAATTTTGTGTCTTTTCTAATAAATGTGTGTCTTTTTAAAATAATTTTGTATCTTTTTTGGTCATTTTGTGTCTTTTTTTAGTAATTTTGTGTCTTTTTTTGGTCATTTTGATGCTGCCTCCAGCGGCCCCCAGGTAATTAGAGTTTGAGACCCCTGTTGTAGAGGATGGGGAGCCACAGTAAGTTGTCAATCCATTGCAATGTGAGTCAACACGAGCACTATTAGCTGCAACTTCTGCACATCAAAGTACAAGTTTGATCTTCCTCAGTTCCTCCATGTTACTTCAACACACCGTCTGTATGTATGTGTGTGTTAAAGGGGATCATATGTATGTAAATGGAGCTTGTATAAAGTGTGAGAGGAATGTGGCTGCTGGGCCTTTATCCTTTATCTGTGAGCTGTCAGTCTGCAGACGTACAGCTCATGTCTCTGGAGAATGCAGCGCTGCAGACTGAAAGGCTGAAATAAGGACAATCAGCTGCTTTGTGTGCATCCCGACTGTCTTTCCATTGTTCATTGTTCACAGGATTTACTGTCAGCATGTTCCTGCTGCTGCAGCCTCCACATCTACTGTAGCGTTACAGACAGAGACATAACATGAGGTCATGGTGGAGATGAAAGACAAGAACCCAGAATATATGGAATGATAATATCTAGAGCCAATGTTCAATGCTAATAAAGTGATGAAGACATTTCTTTCAGTCTTGTGTCTGGCATGCACGTACTGTGGTAAATCAAGTTTTAAAAGCAGTTTTTACTTGTGTCCATTGTCATTTTTGACAATAATTTCTCTATTTTGGCAACTTTTTCCAAATAATTTAAGTTAAATAAAAAGATGAGGAGTCACTTTATATTAGGGAACACATATTCAACATGAATTAGTTGCTTATTAGCATGCAAATAAGTAACATATTGCCTCTTAATGAGTCATTATTCAGTAGTTATTAATGCCTTATTCTGCATGGCCTTATTATACAACCAGTAAGACATTAACTAAGAGTTTTCCCTCAATAACCTCAGAATTATTGATTATTAGTAGTAAGTATCCTTACTTACTACTAATAATCAATAGTTGTTGTGTACGAGTTATGACCTTCATATGCTTTACTTTGTATGGACTTTATAAGTCTGGAGGAAAGCAGTATGACCATTATTTGTTATTAGATAAACTTTATAAAATAGGTCCATCTAATAATGCAATAATAATGTGTTGTATTAGATGGCAAATTTTCTGACTGTCTGATCCAGGAGGAGTGCCACAAGGTTCTACCTTGGGACCCCTTCTTTTTTCTAGATAGGTAAATTATTTACCATCCATCTTCACTTATTCCTCTGTTCAACTGTATGCCGATGACACGGTCATCTATACATCAAAATCTGCCCCATCGGAAGTGCAGATCATCCTTCAATCTGACTTAAATAGACTGAGGATTGGTAGATTGTAATGTCAATCATTACTCTACAAAGTGGCTCACTTTGTAGAGTAATGATTGACATTATAATCTACCAATCCTCATCCAATCATCCAAAAGGAGCCACCAGTCACCTCAAAGGTTTAAGGCATTAATAACTACTTAATAATGACTAATTAAGAGCCAATATGTTACTTATTTGCATGCTAATAAGCAGCTAATTAATGCTGAATATGTGTTCCCTAATATAAAGTGTTACCTACTTTAGTTGTTTTAAGAAAATGTGTTTTTAAGAATTTGAATAGTTTTCTGATGCCCTCGACACCAATTAGTGGCACTAATTGGTCAAATCTGTCCAGCAGACAAACCTACAGACACACTTCATGCTCACAATGAACAGAAAAACTGGCGCAAGACTTCTTCATGACATTGCAACGCAGAAACAAAGCAGCATGGAGCCCTGCTGTAAGCTTTTTTATTAGTTTCGATGTGCAATTTATTGCATCAACCCTTTTCAGCAAAGGTTAAAAAAAAAAAAAAAACCTTGACCAAGTATAAGTTTTTGCAGAGGTTTTTCAAATTTTGCAAAAAAAAAAAATAGTGTTTTTTATGTGTGTTTTGTAATTTGGTGTGTGTTTCTTTGTGTTGAAAATGTTGATCCAGTAAGTCAAAATGAAAAAAAATAATCACGTCATACAGGTGAGGTTATGCTGAAAACAATAATACCAACACGACATGAAATAACTTATACAGGCAGAATGAAAAGTCGTCAAAAACCTACAAAAAAGCCCCAAACTCCAAAGGGTTAATGTCTCTATTGGAACATTGGCTGTTTAGTGGCGCGGTGCCATGCAGCCAGTGAATAAAGAACGCAACCAGCCAGCAGACCCAGACACAAACCCTCCAGGGCTGATAAACCTCGAAGTGGTCTGGACTAAACGTGACACCGGTCTGAGCCGAGACTTCCAAACAAATCAATCACATTAAAGTAAACAACAGCTAACAGGTCCAGCAGGTTCAGGCTGATAGAGTTTAAAGGTGAGGCCATGGTTCATGCACAGAAAATACATTAAAAAAAAGAAAGAAAGAAAACAAAACTCATTTGTCGTCTTTCCTTCTGGCCGATCTGCTGGAGTTCTGTTAGTCATAACAGAGTTGTCTTCATCAGTCAACTTCAGCCAAACCAATAAAGATAACATCTGCACATGTTCATCATGATGGAGGGCCTTTATGAACTTGTCAAGGCCTATTCAGTTCAAACTATCACATTATTCATCAACAGAAAGACATTTCACCAAGCAGAAAGCCTCTCCAACCAGCCAGAAGGTGGAGACATTTAGGTTACTACATTCAAGTGTCAGGGAACAGTTTTTTTAAATATTTTTTTTTTATGACCTCACCGGCCACTTTATTTTTTAATTTTTATTTTTTTTAATTTTTTTTAATTTTTAATTTTTTAATTTTTTAATTTTTTATTATTTAATTTTATTTATTTAATTTTTTAATTTTTAATTTAATTTAATTTTTTTGTTAACGAATAAACAAAAAATAACAGCGGATTACTTATGAGGAGCCACAATATGAAAACAAGACACTAAAACACAATTCTAGACAACAAAGACTCAGAAACATATTAAAAAAATTAGACGTAACGTAAACACAAATAACATACATAGAATAATATAAAGGACAACCACAACAACAACAACAACGAAAACGACGATACACCGGTACAAAGCCACAAAACGAAAACAGACAAACAAAAAAAAAAAGAAAAAGGAAACTTGAATTTAGCCCAAGCAGAAATATAGAGACTGGTTATCTACACAGATACCAGGATAAAAAGAGAATCATATATTTATTTTAATTGTCAGGGAACATGTATAAAAACAATAATCTCACAGACGATATGTAGGAGGATTGAAGGAATACCAACTTTTTAGGATTTTCAGGGTTACCCCCCAAAACAGTTTTTTTTTGGGTCCAGTGGCCTGAAATTAATATCTTTGTTGTTCTACATTATCATTCGTTCTAATCATTCAATTTTCAATTCAATAACCCATGTCACACCGCGGTGAGGTTGTGTTTTATTTTGTGTTCTGGTCTTGTTATTTCGTGTTTTATTTTGAAATAGTAACTCTCCTCTCGTTTCAGCTGGATATGAGAGGTGTCAGTCAAAATACGATGGTTAAATCTCATTTCAGCCTCAGAGGCAAAAAAGTAGTTAGTTAGCTTAGTTCACATTCTCATTAGTTAGGGTTAAATGCTAAATGGAGTGCACTTTTATCCAAAGAGCTTTACACTACACACTACGCTCATTCACCCATTCACACACACATTCATACTGGTGTTAGGGGCTACCAGGGCACACTGTTGCCACCTGCCACCATTGGGAATTCATTCACACACAGATGAACGCAGCATCAGGAGCAATTTGGGGTTCAGTATCTTGATCAAGGATACTTCAACTTGCAGAACATGCAAGGTGTAGCACATTCTAAAAAAAACCTTGTGAAGCTTTGTAGAACTTGTTTCAGCTCATCAAGGCCTCGTGAGCATTGAACACCACTGAGACAACCAGAGTTGTAGTTTATTTCACCATGCAGAGCACCTTAGTGATGTCACACAGGGGTCAACACCAATGGTGAGACAGATGGTCAGCAGAACAGAGTGTCTGTGTGTCTGGATCAGGAAGTCTGTGTAACAGCCAAGGGCTCAAATAAATATCTGACAATTAACTATAAACGGGTTTAAAATGTGCTTAACTTTTTATGTTTCAAGAGAAAAATTCCTGAACGATGAGGTAAAATAAGAGACTGTGTGGCAAGGACAGGAATAAAGAGTGTGTGTGTGTGTGTGTGTGTGTGTGTGTGACTGGTATGAAACAACATTGCATCACCTGGCATCTATTCTGTGGAACACGAGCGATGAAGGCAGCTCCACATGTCCCAGCTGCAGCAGTAAACTGGCCTCCTGCCTCCTCCTCCTCTCTTTATTTAATGATGACTAACAATAATATGATAGTTTAAATGCGTCCCACGGGGCCCATGGTTGCCAAATAAAGTCAGGTCCTGCTATTAGACGCCAATCTGCACCAGATTACCGTCTGCACGCCTGCCAGGGTGAAGACACTCAGCCAAACTGGTGCCAAGGTCTGTTACTGAACCTCCACTCAGGATGTTTGTTGGAGTCAGCAGGAAACGTTTTGGTTTCTACCTCGACAAGACGAGATGTACACAACACACAACACACAAGCTTAAACAGCCAAATCTGACACAAAAACAAGGACACGACTTTGCACGAGTGTCGAGCGGCTTCAGTGCATCCTAAAATTGTCCTTAAATGGCCAAATGTTTCAAATCAACATCAACTGTACAATTATCTCCTGGTAGAGTTAATCCTCTGTTTCCTACATGACAGGAAGTTTAGTATCCACTGACAGTGTGTTAAAATCCAGGACAATGTTGTGAACACTGGTGCCCCACAAGGGTGTGTCTTGGCACCTCTGTTATTTTCTCTCTATACCAACTTAAATGCTGCAGGGGGGCACAATTTTTCATGTTCACTACCACAGGGCCACATATAGGAGCGTGCACTTAACCAGATATGATGAAACTGCAATTTTAAATATGTTTACAGTGCAGTAACTTAACGTAACAGTAACAGTAACAGTATAAATAGGAATACAAAAGGTTTGAAGCAAATAAAAAATAGCCACTTACTGTGGTTTCTTTTCTTTTTTTCAGTGCAAGAACAGCAGACCAACATTAATTACAAGAAGTAATTTTGTGCATTTTTACACTGCACTTTTAAGATTTCATGTTTTTGGTCATTTTGTGTCTTTTTATGTTCATTTTCTGTCCTTTTTTCAAGATGTCATCACTCTAGCCTCTCCATAGGGCAACATTGGGGTTTTTTTTGCGTGCTTTTGTCTTTTTTCTTTTCTTAATTTTGTGTCTTTTTTTGGTCATTTTGTGTCTTTTTTGCTAATTTTGTGTCTTTTTGTTAATTTTGTGTTTTTTTGTTCATTTTGTGTCTTTTTTTGGTCATTTTGTGTCTATTTGTTTATTTTGTGTCTATTTGTTTACAGTGCAGTAACTTAACATATTTCATGCTCAAATGCATGTTTAACAGTATGAATAGGAATACAAAAGGTTTGAAGCAAATAAAAAATAACCACTTACTGTTTATTATTTATTTTTTTCTCAGTGCAAGAACAGCAGAGCAACATTAATTGCAAGAAGTCATTTTGTGCACGATGGAGACAGCCAGAGTTGTACATATCTAATTTATTTCACCATGCAGAACACCTTAGTGATGTCACACAGGGGTCAACACCAATGGTGAGACAGATGGTCAGCAGAACAGAGTTTCTGTGTGTCTGGATCAGGAAGTCTGTGTAACAGCCAAGGGCTCAAATAAATATCTGACAATTAACTATAAACGGGTTTAAAATGTGCTTAACTTTTTATGTTACAAGAGAAAAATTCCTGAACGATGAGGTAAAATAAGAGACTGTGTGGCAAGGACAGGACAAAGTTTGTGTGTGTGTGTGTGTGTGTGTGTGTGTGTGTGTGTGTGTGTGTGTGTGTGTGTGTGACTGGTATGAAACAACATTGCTTGCAACATTATTTTTTTCTCAGTGCAAGAACAGCAGACCAACATTAATTACAAGAAGTCATTTTGTGCATTTTTACACTGCACTTTTAAGATTTCATGCTCAAATGCATGTAGTTGTACTGAGGGCCACTTCAAGTGAGGGTGCGGGCCGTATGTGGCCCCCGGGCCTCCAGTTGCCCATCCCTGCTCTATACAAACAACTGTACATCTAATTCTGCATCTGTCAAGATACTGAAGTTTGCAGATGACACCACTGTTTTAGGCCTCATATCCTAATCCTGAATGCGACCAAAACTAAAGGACTCATAGTTGACTAAGCCAGGCAGCACGTTCCCATCTCCATTAACCCTTTATCAGGCAAATAACTATATTTGGTAACTTCATGTAATATTTCGAGAAAAAAGTTGCAAATTTAAGAGATTTAAAGTGGCAAATCTGTGCGAAAAAAGTGGGGGAAAAGCAGCTTTTTTCTCCCAGATTCACCACTTTTACCCTTAATAGGACACTCATTGAAATACTTGCAAATTCCAAATTTCAACCCTAGAGAATATTGGAGGGTATTACATACAGCCAGAATGTGTGAAAAAAAACAAAAAATAAGAAAATAATATTTTGAGAAAAAAGTTTACGAGATTAAAGTGGCAAATCCACGAGAAAAAAATGTGTAGATTTATGAGATTTAAAGTGGAGAATCTGGGAGAAAAAAGTTGCTTTTTTCACACTTTTTTCTCGTAAATCTGCAACTTTTTTCGCACAGATTTGACACTTTAAATCTCTTAAATCTGCAACTTTTTTTTCTTGTAGATTTGCCACTTTAATCTAGTAAATTTGCAACTTTTTTCTCGAAAGATTACCTGAAGTTACCAAATATAGTTCTTAGCCTGGTAAGGGGTTAATGGCCAAGTATTGGAGTGGGTCCCCTCCTTACGTTTCTTAGTGTGCTTTCACACCGCTAGTTGGATTATTTGGTCCGCACCAGGCAGTAAAATTGTTACATTGTAGCATACAGACACACATGCAAACAAACCACATTGGTCTGAATGACGTTTCATCATCTTCCGGTGGAAATAATTTCAACTTTCACAATGGAGCGACACGTTAGCACACTGTTTCTTGTGATTTTTTTAACCTTTTTTTTGCTGTCATCTAAAAATGAACAATGTTTCCAAAACATAACTTTCACTTAAAGTTGACATAACCTACTCTGTGCATTGCCATCAAGATTTTTGTTTTCCCACTATATCTGTTGAAAAAAATATTCAGGTTTTATCACCTTTTTTTTCTCTTGAAATGAGGCCCTAATTTTGGTCATGTGTTGGTCATGAGTTGCCTTAAAAGGTGGGAAAAAAATTGGTAATATTTTTTTTTCTACATGTCCTAAAAACAGTCACCGGGTCCTTTTTGACCCCTGAGGACCATAGGAGTCAATGGGAGGACTAACAAGGCTTAAACAGCCAAATCTGAGAGACTAAAACAAGGACACGACTTTATCAGGAGTTGAGCTGCTGCAGTCCATCCTAAAATTGTACTTAAATGGCCAAATGTTTCCAATCAAAACCACTAAATGAGGTTGTTCAACACGTAGGAATGTAAACGGACACACCTCAACCAGACAGAAACAAAGCTGAGGCACCACTACCTGAGGCACCTGCTGCATATTGTCACCATTAGCTCTGTTTTCAACACCACAAGGCCGCTGTTTAACATTTGCACGCCAGAAAGAGACTTACAAGTGGTGGAGAGAGAGAGAATGGACACAATTAAATACGTCAACACTTGAATGTTGCAGAACCACAAACACCAGATCATTAAAATGCCCTTTCCACATAAATCTGAGTGTTTGTGTCCGACAGGCTGTAACGTGTCTGCAGGCTGATGGGAGACATATTGAGGAACGACACTACAAAGTGGTCACTGAGGTAACGTTGTAAATGTAAATAAAATAAAAAATAAAATCCTTTTTATTCATCTCTAACCTCAAACATGTGAGCGACTGAACACTATCAACCGCTGGATCTGACATCTGGTTCCAGTTGGCTGCAGGAGAGATTAGAGAGCAGGGAGGAGGTTCTGGTCCAACATGTGGTCTACACCTAGAACCGTTCCACACAGAGCTAACCACAAGCTGTGACCTGCTGCACACCCAGAACCAGGAACCAGGAACCAGGAACCAGGAACCAGGAACCAGGAACCAGGAACCAGGAACCAGGCCGCTGACCCGCTCTGGAGAAATGTTAGCCCTGTGGAGTCACCAAAAGCTCCAAATCCAGACTAGAAAACAAAGCAGTGTGGAGCCCTACTACTAAAATTTACATTTTATGTTGGACTAAAGGACAAAAAAAGACACAAAATGACAAAAAAAGACACAAAATGAGAAGACAGAATGACCAAAAAAAAACACAGAAGACACAAAATGACAAAATAGACACAAAATGACTAAAAAAGACACAAAATCACAAAAAAAGACAAAATTACCTAAAAAGACACAACATGACTAAAAAAGACACAAAAGGACACAAAAGGACTAAAAAAAGACACAAAATGAGAAGACAGAATGACCAAAAAAACCCACAGAAGACACAAAATGACTAAAAAGACACAAAATCACTAAAAAAAGGGACAAAATGACCAAAAAAAGACACAAAATGAGAAGACAGAATGACCAAAAAACACACAGAAGACACAAAATGACTAAAAAGACACAAAATCACTAAAAAAAGACACAAAATCACTAAAAAATGACACAAAATGACCAAAAAAAGATACAAAATAACTAGAAAAGACACAACAAGACACAAAATAACCAAAAAAAGACACAAAAAGACAAAAAAAAGACAAAATGACCAAACCAATACACAAAATGACCAAAAAAGACACAAAATAACTTTAAAAAAAAAAGACACAACAAAATACACAAGATGACCAAAATTGTTCCACTAAACACACAAGAAAAATAAACCCAAATCAAACAGAGTCCCACTAGAATAAAAACCAGAGTTGATGACAGGATCACACACAATCACAAGATCACATTTATGTTGGTTTTTCTTTGTTTCTTTTTGGTTCTAAATGTTGATCCAGTAAGTCAGAATAAAAAATCAATTATTATTATCAGGTCATATAGGTGAAAAAATATACCAACATGGCATTCAAACATGTTTTAAGGTGAATACAGGCAGGATGGAAAGGAGTCAGACATTGACTAAATAGCCTCAGACTAGAGTTCCAGCATGTGGGCCTCAGCCTGGTTAAAGCTGGCTAATGGGCCCCAGATCAGGGCTCACCACGCTCTAAGGCCCCGGATCACGTTTCATTGGATGCAGATGCCTGCTTATGGATCTGGCGTTATATTGGCAATGACATCATGAGCTCAGAGTGTGAGTGACACGGCTGGAGCTGTGTTTGATCTGGTCTGAGGGCTTCATGATGTGTTGCAAAGCGTACTAAAGTGAAAAAAAAACAACAATTGTGTATCTGTCAGACTTCTGTTTTACGCTTTTAACAATCTGGTTATCACATTTGTAGATAAAATAACACCTTCTTACCACTGTTTGAATTTAGGTTCAGAAATCGAGTGGATCAAGCATCCAGAAAAGAAAAAGTGGTATTTGAAAAATGTAGTTAAGCTCATATTTAGACTTTAAATAGAGGAGATAAGGCTCTCAGAGTCACTAACTTCTGTTAAATCACTTCTTAAAACCCACTTTCATAGACCTGTTGTTATGTAATACTGTGGATTTTTTCTTCTTACTCTTTTGGACGTAATTTCGTCCCGCTAATTATATATCAAAACATGCTGTTTGATCGGGATCGGTGTGCTATTACTTTTCTCTACAGAATACTAATTTTTTCGCGACGTAAGTCATAAAAAACTGCCAAAAATTTTGCATTGAAATGAATGGGACGGCCGACAAAAAATGAGCGAAAAAGAACAATAATTGGAGATCTTTAAACGTCTACTTCTCCGGCATAATTTCACCTAGAGACTCCATTTAAACTTTAAACAGTAGACACAAGTCTTGTGTATCGGTGTATTAATCCAGGTTTCGATAGGTCATATAGTTTTTTATCAATCCCTGTTCAATGACCATGATCACTTTTGGAGAAATTCTGAGATTATAATGGGTGTGTATTGCACGGAATGTTCGTGCCACAGTGTGTGACATCATCGCCAGAGTGTAGAGGGAGAGAAAAAATTGTCAAAAAATAAATTTGAAAACTGCGCTCCAGGCCGCAAATTCCACTCTACAGAAATAATTTATACATAGAAACGTAGGAAAATTAGTCTTCTCCCTCACAATCCTCTGGTAAAGCTGTCAGAGTTATAGTTTGGGCGTAGGACGCACAGATGATCCACCAACACCACCAACAGCCTCATTGGCTCCCATATTAAAAACGCAGGAAGATTTCTGAAAAAGGGAGATGTAACAGTTTTTTTAGATCGCTCTAACAAAGCTATTTTTTCATTTTTCTTCACAAAAAACATATGTAGACGTTCAGGAAGAACTCAGGACGCTCAAAGTGAAGTCGGATCAATGATAGGTATTATGGTTTTGCCAAAAATGCTTTCTGTTCGAGGCCAGAAATTCCAGAGCAATCAACAGAATTAACTGCCGCTGTAGAAGGTCCTGGAACAGTGACAGCAGCCAGAGGTGGACAGACAGTATAACAATAGTGGCCCTAACAAGGGTGGTGTAATCATTTTTTCCATGACTATATCGATATATGCAATATGGTCTAATTCCATATCACATTTAAAAATATATCGATACATCTTTTATATCGATATATCGCCCAGGCTGGTAGTGTTGAAGGTTTCTTCTGTGTGGTTTCATGTAGCAGACATCCTTTAGGCCCCTTTGTTAGCAGGGAAAAGAGTTTTTGAAGTTGGATAATCAAAAACACAGTCTGTGAAATGATTCCTTCCCAAATTCCCAAAGTGTGCACTCGAGACTCACACTGTCAGAGCTCCACATACACTCAAACAGGAGGTCAGCAAGGTTAGTCAGCAATTTCCACATCTGAGGAAAGAGTTTGTGCAGCAGTAAGGTGAGTGGATGGAGACACTCAGACACAGAAACACCTCCTTCAAACATCACACGACTTCTCCCAACAGCTGTTGTGCATGTTGTGCTCCAGAGATACTATCTCTCAGAGTCAGAGGTTACAGTAACCTACTCCTCACATATCATGGCTGACTGGACCGATGGATGGATGGTTGGATCTATAGATGGATTGGAAGTGACAGAGACGCCTGATGCTAAATTCAAGGAGCTGCAGAGGTTTAAAGGAGGCAACAGTGCCCAAAATCCTTCTTAACCACTGTTCACTGTACAAAGAGTTAACCGTCTAGAGTCCAGAAACTTCTTCATGAGGTAAAAAGGTTCAGCACCATGTTTCCTGCTGTCAGCTCAACTCTAAAGTTTTGACTTTTCCAAAAGTTTCCATGTCACATTTAGAGCCTCAACTCTTTTTCAGCAAAGGTTAAAACCACCACCACCAAGTGGAACATGATTTTACTGTTTTACAGGGATTTTGGGCTATTTTTTGTGTTTTTTGTGTGTTTTTGTGTGTTTTTTGTGTTTCAAAATGTTGATCCAGTAAGTCAAAATTACAAAATAATAATCAGGTGAGGTTGTGCTGAAAAATATGATACCAGCATGGCATGGTGATCATTCTTTAAGAATGAAAAAGAGTCAAAAACCAACAAAATAGCCCCAAACTCCAAAGGGTTAAGTTACTACTATTTATTTATGGACCTCTGTAACGCCCACGAATGTAATAATGCTAATATAATATAATAATAATATAATCAAACATAATGGTTTTTCACACCACAGAACAAATCAGTTTACAACTGTAGGTCTAAGAGCTGCCTCATCCATAGAATAAAACCTTCAGCAAAGGAACAAAACAGGAGTAAAGCAGTTTTATGCCTTTTCCAACCAGCCTGTGTAGTCTGTGCAGACATGCAACTGTAGATTAAGAGATAAGATCTTTCCTTCATTAATCCCACAATGGGGAAATTCAACCTCTGTATTTAATCCATCCTATTTTTCTTTTTTTTTTCTTTTTTTACACACAAGTCAACAAACCATGCATGGAGCAGTAGGCTGCACATTACTGCAGCCGGGGAGCTGCATGGGGGGTTAGGTGCCTTGCTCAAGGGCAAATTTTGGAAAACATCAGTGCATCTTCAACACGACTGACCTTTGGCCTCCAAAATCTAACTGGTTCATCACTGAGTGCAAAAGGGAATTTCTGCCAAATGTTAAGAAAACGTCCTCCAGGCCTTCTTGGAGTCACATCACAAAATGCTGATGTGTATCACAGTTATGATCAGCAAAAACAAAAGGGAGACAACTTTCAAAAGAGAGAAATAATCACCAGGATAATGATAGGGTGAGACTTGGATCAGATTCTATCTTAAACATCCAACCAATAAAAGTGAATTTAGAATGTGTGTTAGGTATAAAAACGTGCAAGACACAATGTGCTCTAATCCGCAGCGATCAGCCCATAATAGTGATGTTGATCCGTATGGATTAGTGATCAGCTACGCTCTGCTGCACCACAAGATCCTAAAAGATGCATTTAAAAGAATAAGATGTTCTGTACGTATGCACAACATGAGAACACAAAGCCTGCAGCCACAGCTGTTCATGCTGCAGGGATATAAAATGTATAATTACACTATCATAATGTTCAAGGACGGATTGATTTCCAAGTCAGCTGGAATAATTTCCTCTTGGAGTCAGAAAACTGTTTCTGGACAATTTAGAAACAAGTTACTGCACTTTGCTAGTCACTTCAAGTTGTTGACTGCAAAAAAAGGTGTTTAAAAACCAGATCAAACAGTAAATCTGAGGGAAATGATCTTGCTGCATGGACAGATAATTTACCTTGACAAGATTTATTAAATTAAGATTATTAAATCTAGAAATGAGCATGTTGAACGCTTAAAATAAGAAATTAACTCTTAAAACAGGATAAATTATGTAACACTTCTAAACAAAAAAATTCTCTCTCTTTTTTGCTCTTTGTTGATATATTTGGTGACTTTTCAGACCCCTTAGAGACTATTTTTCAAAAAAAGCGAATGGAGACAAATCCAGCGACTTTTTCTGGTGTTATTGGAGACTTTTCGAGACTCGTTCTTACTCTTCTTAAGAAGGAGTCCTCCTGCAGCAGTCTCTCCCAGCTGCAGAGCCGGAGGGGATGTTAACCCCTTAGTGTCCAGTCTGCAAATTGCTAACAGGCTAACAGTTAGCTCTGTAGCAGTACAGTGTGTATGTGCTAACAGGCTAACAGCTAGCTCTGTAGCAGTACAGTGTGTATGTGCTAACAGGCTAACAGTTAGCTCTGTAGCAGTACAGTGTGTATGTGCTAACAGGCTAACAGTTAGCTCCGTAGCAGTACAGTGTGTATGTGCTAACAGGCTAACAGTTAGCTCTGTAGCAGTACAGTGTGTATGTGCTAACAGGCTAACAGTTAGCTCTGTAGCAGTACAGTGTGTATGTGCTAACAGGCTAACAGTTAGCTCTGTAGCAGTACAGTGTGTATGTGCTAACAGGCTAACAGTTAGCTCTGTAGCAGTACAGTGTGTATGTGCTAACAGGCTAACAGTTAGCTCTGTAGCAGTACAGTGTGTATGTGCTAGCAGTTAGCTCTGTAGCAGTACAGTGTGTATGTGCTAACAGGCTAACAGTTAGCTCTGTAGCAGTACAGTGTGTATGTGCTGCTGCTGCAGGAGGTGTTCACTTAGCGATCTCTGTTTGTTTACAACAAGCACCAGACACTAAAAACTGTTCCTGTTGTTTGTTTAAAAGTAGATCAATAAAAATACAGATGTTTACTGTATGTTTACCTAACATGATGAATAATCGTGATTATCATTTTGGCCATAATCGTGCAGCCCTACGCCATGGCTATGAACATCCCAGACAAGCTCAACTACATTCAGAACAGAAAGCCTAACAACAACAAAGTAAATGTGAGTAGATTATAGCAGGTGCTACATAAGCACCAGCCTGTATCAAGATATCCAGTGAAAGTTTACACCAGACTTTCACACTCTGCCATCTACAGTAACTCTGAGAAAACATTCAACATGGCCGCTTCAATCAACAAGCTCAGGGCTCTAATCCAAACTCTCAGCTGGTTCCCAGCTCTCTGACAGCTCTGTTTGGGTCTCCAACAGCCAGAAGATGGCAACGAGGAAAAGTGATGAAACCCAAACTGGAAAATAAACGTGTGTGTGATGCTGTGGAATCCAGATATGACATCGTCGGCGCCTGGCGGAGCTCCAATCTCAGATCAATTTCAACAAGTCATGCATGGATGAAACAGCTCCAGTGGAGCTCAGAGAGACAATGTAGCGCTGCAGCTGTCACTGAACCAACAGAGCTAATAAAACAATGGGGATCCAGACTCTAAAACCAATGATGAGACAACAGAGCTGGCTGTGGAGAAGCATGTTGTGATTGAAGCCTGCTGGCAGAATGAAAGCATTCCTCCTGATTTAATAACGCTGGATGAGTTTTGGCTTCAGTTTCCACATATGTTTCATGCAGAAAGACATTTCGTGTGCATGATGTAGTCAGCAAGTCAAAACATCTCTTTTGGGCCGTGTAAAAGGAAAGTTATCAATAAAACTGTGTGTGTTCCTTTATGGATGTCAGACTTTAATTCACTGAGAGATTTTATCTTGGCTCAAACTGATTTAAAGGGTTTGGCAACACCAGCCGTGTGGTTTTAGGATAAAAGGTGCATAGTGAGAGGAAAGACAGCAGCAATAATATAAAGTTAAGGCTGTTTATGGTTGCAGAGTGACTGGAAGATTTTACAGCACATTAATGAAACACCTCAGATTTTAGTTTTAAAGGGATTTACATTTATGAGGCATAGACTTTTAACCCTTTGATGCACAACATGGTCTAAAGTGACCCGATATGTTTGAGTTTTATGTTCTTTATCTTTGCAATAAATTATTTTCATCATTCAGTATTCCAGGTTTTCCTCAATTAGTTTGTTTTTGATCATCATCATTAGTTTTCCTTTATTCATTTTTTAATAAAATCCATTTTTGTCACTACTCTTCTAATGCACAACATAGGTGAAAAATGACGCATATCCATTTTGTAGCTAAGTAGTTTGCTAAGCTACCTACTTAGCTAATTTATTTGGTAAATAGCTTGCTAAACTAACTACTTCAAAAAAAAAATCAAATCAAAACTACTTCATTCATTCCCAAGGGGAAATTCAATTAGTTACTTATCTAACTTCTTGGCTAAATAGCTTGCTAAGCTGACTACTTAGCTAACTTCTTGGATAAGTAGCTTGCCAAGCTAACTACTTAGCTAACTTCTTGGCTAAATAGCTTGCTAAGCTAACTACTTAGCTAACTTCTTGGCTAAATAGCTTGCTAAGATAACTACTTAGCTAACTTCTTGGCTAAATAGCTTGCTAAGATAACTACTTAGCTAACTTCTTGGCTAAATAGCTTGCTAAGATAACTACTTAGCTAAGTAGCTTGCTAAGCTAACTACTTAGTAGTTAGCCAAGTTAGTTAGCTATGTAATAATACAAAAAACTTTTTTTCTTCATAAAGTATGAGAGGCAAAATGGAAATAATGATCTGTTGTCATCAAAAACAAGATATTTAAAAAAATACTTGGAATATTCAATCATAAAATGAGTTGATATCAAAAGATATCAACAGAAATACACAGCAGCATTAAATAACATGGGAATGAATGTGACCCATGTTGTGCATCAAAGGGTTAATGTTGAATAAATACAAACAAGCTGATAATATGAACTACAACAGTTCTTAATTGGTGTTCTTTTACTTTGAGGAGCTGTTACAACAATTAAAAGAGAAGCCATTAAATGCAATGGGCCTGAACAGGAAGAAGTCTCATTGTTTCATTGTGGTCTGAACTCCGTCTTCTGCTTTCCAAACAAACTAATTCACTCAGTCTGCACGTGTTGCGGCTTCACACTCACACCAGAGAACCATGAAATGAATTCTGGTTTTAGAGTCGCAGCATCAAAGTTGGACTGAGGGAAGATTTTCATCTGGACTGTGAATAAATGATGTAATGAGCTCCAGCTGATAGCATCTGACTCATACATCAGAGTGCTGTTATGACTGGGTGTTAGAGACTCTTCACAGGTGATTTAGCTGTTATTAGTGCATCAGCACACCTGGCATGACTGGAGACATCTCTGAATACTGGGGACGGTGAGAACGGAGCCAATAGGAGGATAATATGAGGATAAAAGCTCCTTATTAAAGCAGATATGTGGAATTATCATAGTAAGAAAGGAACAGGTGTTTGTAATGAGATTAACATGACACTGTTTGATTCAACTGTTTCATTAAGAGTGACAGTGAGGAAAATTGTATCAACAATATCCATGGTAGCTCAATCAATGCAAGACATCATTTGATTCAATTCAAGGTAGTACATAGACTACATTATTCTCCCTCAAGACTACAGAAAATATTTCGGGATGTGTCCCCCCAATGTATCAGGTGTCAAAGTGAAGAGGGAACACTATCCCACTTATTTTTTTCGTGTCATAAGCTACAACCATTCTGGTCATCCTTGTTTGAGTTCTTCACTAAGGCCCTTAATCATCCATGTAACCCGTTCACTGTGTTGTTTGGAGCGGCTAATCCAGATAGTGTAAAAAGTAGTGATGAAGCTAAGGCTATCTCCCTTTCAACATTGTTAGCCAGAAAGTTAATTTTACACTCTTGGAAATCTGAAAGGGCTCCTACATTTGAAATGTGGCTGAGAGAGCTGGGAAATGTATTACAGGTACATCATATCTGCTAAAGAGGATATCTTTTTTAAAATCTGGCAACCTTTTCTTGATTTAATGTCTAAAAACTGAATTTGTGTTATCCATGGTTGAAAAAGTGCTATAGTGCCTCTAGAGTGGTGAAAACAAGAGGAAGTGCCTTATTGGCTGCTCTTCACATGTGCAAAAAAAAAAAAGGTCGCGAAGCCCTCTTGGGGTGAAATACATTTAACGGGTTAAATATATACATCTATACCTATACATTTTTTAAAAAGCCAATCTACAAGCTCACAACACATGAAAAAGCATCCAGGATTGAAAACATTGATAACATGCCTTAATGAGTGCCCTTCTAGTGCCCTTTTTCCTGTTTGGTGCCTCCATGGTTGAAAAAGTGTTGCTAAAGTGCCTCTAGAGTGGTGAAAACGAGAGAAAGTACCTTATTGGCTGCCTTTTACAAATTAAGAAAATTATTGAGTGCCCTCTAGGGTTCCCCTTCATACAATAAATTATGATGATGTGCCCTCTAGAGATTCTATATTACAGTATCACAGAACTGTGCAAAATGTTATGTGAGGTTTTTGCTCTTAATTAGCTCTCAAAGTGCACAAGATTGATGCATTTTACTTAAAAATGTCAGTACCATATCATTAATTACTTTGATCTGGATCTCCTTTATCTTAATGCTAATCATAATCAAGGATGAGGACTAATTCATCTATATGATGCATCAGAGCTTTTTCCTGCTGGTGGGGTCCATATTGTGCAGATTGTGCACAGAACAGATTTTTTTCACCCTGCACCATGCACATAACAAGTTAATTTAATTATTTACACCTGGACATTTCCTACTTAAGTCATTTATTATTTTGTGATTTCTTGAAACAACAGTAGTGGCATTTGAAATACACTTTTACATCAGCTATCAGTATTTTCTGGTGGACATTTCAGGTTTTGCATGCAAGTATATTAATAAAATGAACTACAAAACTCTGCACAAGAAGCTACAGAGCATTTCTTGAGTTTAAAGGGAAGAACCCAACAGAAAGCAGATTCAAACAGGAACTGTTTTGTCATTTCTAGCTAATGAAAATAAAATTAATGTAGTTGCAGTAGTAACTCTACTTCCAAGTAAATCTCTCTGAGGGGGGTTGTGTTGGGGGCTTTAGTTCAGTCTTTGTAGGGTAAAAATGTTAAGTGTGTGGTAAAACACTCAGAGGAATTTATTAATACGCTGAATTAGCCTCGTTTCACTCTGAGAACAGAAGGAGCAACACGAGCTGCTGCAGGAGTTGTGAATGTTACACTTTCTAAATATAATGACACAGTTTGTTGTCAACTAGTGTTCTACTACAGCAGCTATTCTCAACCTGGGGGTCCCGGCCCCAATTAGGGTCGCGAGATGATTTCTGGGGGTCGACAAATCATTTTGGAAGTCAGCTCTGTGTTAAAGTGTTCATGTGTTCATGTGTTTTAGTCTTTTTGGTCATTTAATGTCCTTTTTTTTGGGTCATTTTGTGTCTTTTTTTGTTATTTTGTGGTCAATTTGTGTCTTTTATATTCATTTTGTTTCCTTTTTTGGTCATTTTGTGGTTTTTTTTGGTCATTTTGTGTCTTTTTTGGTCAATTTGTGTCTTTTTGTGCTTCATTTTATGTAATTATTTTGGTCGTTTTGTGTCTTTTTTGACCATTGTCATTTTGTGGTCAATTAGATTCTTTTTTTTGGTCATTTTGTGTCTTTTTGGTCATTTTGTGTCTTTTTGTGTCTTTTTTGGTCATTTTGTGGTCAATTTGAGTCCTTTTGTGCTTAATTTTATGTAATTTTTTGGTCATTGTGTGTCTTTTTTGATCATTTTGTGTCATTTTGTGGTCAATTTGATTCTTTTTTGGGTAATTTTGTGTCTTTTCTGACAAATCCCAAAGTATCAAGTTGTTACTTTCCAAGGAGTCTCTGGCTTGAAGCTGACTGTGACACACTCAGGAGGTCAGAATGGACCTTTAAACTGATAGCAAAGCACTTAGATTAAAAGTAACAATAAAATATAAAAAATATATAAATGCACAGACAGAGAGATGTTTTAGTTGTTGTCTGCTTCATTATTTGTCCAAAATTCATCGTATCAACTGAGTTTGTCTGATCTGAACTGTGAGATTGTGTTCAGTGAGACAACATGATGTTAGATTGGGGGTCGAGACTCATAAAGGTTGAGAACTGCTGGACTACAGAGATCCACAGGTGCACCGCCGCCCCTCTTACCTGTCTGCAGACTTCCGGAGCCGGACTCGCCTCCAAACTCCGCCGGAGCGTCTCCAGGTGAGGAGGAGGTCTCCACCAGCCCGACGAGACAAAGAGTCCAACATAGCAACCAGGAGAACATCTTCATCATCTTCATCAGCTTTAATCACCTTTAGAATGAACATAAAGTCATGCAGAACCAGAGTCCAGACTGGTTCTGCACCTGGAACAGTTCTAATGAGGCTCGAGGAGTCAGACACTGAGGAACATTGTTCTGTTTTTGTTCTTAAACTTGGCGCAAACGACTAACTTCTCCTCCTCTTCACCTCCTCCTTCTTCTTCTCCTCCTGCTCCTCAGACAGCAGCTCCTCTCTCCTCCTGCAGCTGCATCGCATCAGAGGAGCCAACACAAGCCCCGCCCCCTCTGTCATCTGGACCAATTAGAACCCAGCAGGGCCTCCACCCATTCTGTCTAACAGCACGTCTGCAACTAATAAGATCATTCTTTGGTTTTAATTTGAAGATTTATCTTTTTAATTTAGCTTTTACTTGAACCATTTTTTAGAGATTTTATAACATATTCTCATTTATTTATTTATTTATTTATTTGCTAAAATGTATTAGTCTACTTATATATTATTTTTTTATTATCATGCTCTACTTATTCTTTTTTTTATTACTTTATTGCAGGTTAGATGATTCAGAAGCCATATGTTTCATTTAAACTGATTTGTGTTGTGATTGGATGTTACCATTACAAAATTACACAGATTAAAGATGAATAAATTGATTCTTTGGTTTTAATTTGAAGATTTATCTTTTTGATTTGCCTTTTAGTTGAACCATTTTTTAGATATTTTTCTGCTCATGCATCTTAGTGTTATAACATCTTCTCTTTTATTTATTTATTTATTTATTCATTCATTTACTTATGTATTTATTTATTCATTTTATTTATTTATTTGCTACTATTTATTAGTCTATTTATATATTTTTTTTATCATGCTCTACTTAATTAATTATTCTTTTTTTCTTACTTTATTGCAGGCTATGAGATTACAAATATTAGCAGCTTCATCACATATTCAATTCATTCTGCCACATTTATGCATTTTTTACAAGAGGCAGTGCAAATAAAAATAATAAATAAGTAAATAAATATTCAAGTTTAATTGTTTGCTTATTCAATTATTTGATTGAGGAAAAGAAAGAGAAGAGAGAAAAAAATATAAACATATTTTTTTAATTTAATTATTCATTTATTGTTTTTATATTTTTAAACTAATATTTTAATTAACTTTTTATTGTACGTATTATTTACTTTACTTTTATTTTGTATTTTATTTTATTTGACCTTACTTTATTTTAATTTATTTAATCTAAATAATCTCTAAACTGCCTCCAGTGTTTCCTCAGTTTCTCCTTGTTTTTAATGGGATTGAGTGTGTTTACTTGTTTCTATGTTTTGTTATTATTATTATTATTATTGTTATTATTATTATTACTTTCTCCTTTTTTATGTAAAACACTTTGTGTTGCATCTCTCTTTTATGAAAAGTTCTATACGAATAAAGTCTGATTGATTGATGATTGATCCATTTCCCAAGTGTTTAAAGACAGATTTGGAGACATTTTTATCACCTTTTTTGTTTTTTTATCACTGCAGCTAAATGACCAATAAACAGTCACATGATCCTGATCTCTTTGCTGATTGGTTGTGTTGAAAAGACCCCTCAATTTAAAAAAAAGTACCAGATATAAGTGCTTTATATATACAGGTACATTTAAAAAAGAAAATGAGAATATTGTGAAAAAGTTCAATATTTTTTGTCAATCATTTCAGAAAGTGAAACTCATAGTTTATATCGATTTTTATGTGATTGAGACTTTTTTCTTGATTTTTACTTGATTTAGACTCTTTTATACGTGATTGAAACTCTTTTTCTTGACTTTTACTTAATTTAGACTCTCTTACTTAATTTTTACTTGATTAAGACTCGTTTTTACTTGATTTAGACACATTTTTACGTGATTGAGACTCTTTTTACTTGATTTAGACAAATTTTTACGTGATTGAGACTCTTTTTACTTGATTTAGACAAATTTTTACGTGATTGAGACTCTTTTTACTTGATTTTTACTTGATTTAGACTCGTTTCTACTTGATTTAGACTTGTTTCTACTTGATTTAGACTAATTTTGACTTGATTTAGACTCTTTTTACTCGTTTTTGACTAATTTTGATTGAATTTAGACTCTTTTTTACTTATTTTTGACTAATTTTGACTTGATTTAGACTCTTTTTTTCTCGACTTTTACTTGATTTAGATTCTTTTACTTGATTTTTACCTGATTTATACTCATTTTTACGTGATTAAGACTCTTTTTTACTTGATTTAGACTCTTGATTCTGCATAACTTCTTCAACACATTTCAAAGCAATCTTCAGAGCAACATGGTGCAATTTCATAATCATACCTCTTTATTCAAGGACTTATATTCATATAAAATCTATAGGTACAGTCGAAATGACTGTGGGAGAGACAGTCAAGTAACAGATCAGGCAGCGAAGGATTCAGCCACTCCAGAACCTCTTTCTGACAAAGAGCCGTCTTTCCACTTTGGTGCTTTTCTGATAAAATGTTATTCAAGCTCTTTTTTTTTTTGTCTTTACCTGATACAGATACATTTGTGTGTTTAGATAATCAGAAAATACAACCAGGAAACAAATCTTACAAATCATGGACTTAATGAAGTCAAACATTGCCTCTTTTTTTTGTTTTTTTTGTTTTTGCACATGCACATTTTCATTTCAGAACATGCAAACAGGACATGTCCAGAAGGGGGCAGTCATAGTAAAACCTGGCAACCCTGTTGATGTCGGGCTCGTTGGAGGTCTGGAAATGTTTTTTAAAAAATCTACCGGATAGATGAACACAAATCTCTGCTCCAATATGGCAACTTACAGCAATGTTCACACACAGTCAGACAGCAAAGCAATCTATCACGTTACCATGACAACGAACGGAGCCACACTCAGACTTTACAGTCTAAAATGTCTCTTTTTTAGATCATCCATCAAATAGATTGCACGAATATGAGACAACGGGGAAGTGAAATTAAAACACAAGGGAACAAATTAGACTTGGATCAAGTTATATTTGAAAATAATTTATGCTTATCCTGCTGCCCCCGCAACCCGGCCCCGGATAAGTGGAGGAAAATGGATGCTTGGAGTCAAAACGAAGAGCACCGATAGATTTATTCGTCATTTATTTTGATCTAATCTGTATTTTGATACAAAATACATAATAAGATAATATATAATATATGTGCACCAACAACTATTAAGCTATTTTCTGTTGAATTTTAAAGTTTTATGCCAGAAAACTGCATTTTAAATGTTTTTCGACGGTATTGAAATGAGTCAAATACAGCCTCGGGTCCAGTGGTGGAAAGTAACTAAGTACATTTACTCAAGTACTGTACTTAAGTACAATTTTTAAGGTACTTGTACTTTACTTGAGTATTTCCATTTAATGTAACTTTATACTTCTACTCCACTACATTTAGCTGACAGCTTTAGTTACTTTACAGGTCGAGATTAAACACAAAAAATACATTTAAAGGGATTCGACTTGTTTTTTTAATTTAACCACATAAAATTCTATTAAGTAGTTAACTAAATTTACTTTACTAAATTAAAGCGCTTACAAAAATGCATCAATATAAATAATCTACCAGTAATAATATATATGGGATACATAAATAACAATCTGAGTGGGTCCATTCTGCATAACGAGTACTTTTACTTTTGATACTTTAAGTACATTTTGATGCTGATACTTTTGTACTTTCACTTGAAAGCTTGATGTCAGCCTGTTTTCTTACTTGATTTAGACCCATTTTCACATGATTTATCACTACAGAATCCCTCATACTCAAACCACGATTATAAATAACCTCATGAACTATTTTCTTTATTTTCTGAGTCCACTAGATGGCGCTCTCTCACTTAATTACCATTTCTTGAGCCCTTTTCTTTAAACATAGAGCGCCATCTAGTGGGATCAGAAGATAAGGGAAAATGGTTCATGAAGCTTCATTGGCACATCACTACTTTTTACTTGATTTTGACTTGATAAAGACTAATTTTTACTAGATTTTTACTTAATTTAGACTATTTGTAATTGATTTTGACTTGATTTAGACTCGTTTTTACGTGATTGAGACTCTTTTTTCTTGACTTTTACTTGATTTTGACTAATTTTTACTTGATTTAGACTCTTTTTACTTGATTTTTACTTGATTTAAACTCGTTTTTACTTGATTTATACCCGTTTTTATTTGATTCCGACTTGTCGTCTTGAACTGCTGCAGCCTCATGAAGCAGGTTGTTGGTGTTGGAGCTCCAGGAGACAAACACAAATCATTTCTTATAAAGTGTAAACTCTGCAGTACGTTACGTTTGAATAAGATCATCACATTATAGCTGAGATAGCTGAACTTGATTTGGACTTGTCTATACGTGATTTAGACTCGTTTTTACTTAATTTTGACTCGTTTTCACTTCATTTAGAATACTTTTTCAGTAATTTAGACTCGTTTTTACTTCATTTTTACTTGATTTAGACTCATTTTCACATGATTTATCACTACAGAATCCCTCATACTCAAATCACTATTCATCTGGATTTGCAAGCAAGTTTAAAAACCACAAAAAAAAATCATTTTCAAACACAACTTGACCCAAGTCTGCAGAGAAAACAGTTTTATATTCTGGGTAATGTAATTCTATCTGGGTAGGCGTCATGCAGCCAACTTGCCAACCTTTAAAAATGCCCTGTGATTCACATAAATATCAGCTTTGATATCAGCAGTTGTGCCTCAGTGTTGTGTTGTCAGTTAACTGTACATCATAACTATACATTTACAAATTACAACTCTTCATACATAAATGTAAAATTTGGTCGCAGTCACACTAAAGCCTGAACCTGGAGAATCCAGAGGGTAAAGCTACAGGGCAGATGAAGTGTCGTCTTGTTGCATAGCCCTATTAGAAGTCAACAGTCAGCAGCAACAACACAACTCTTTATTGGACCTGTGAATACACAACAGGTCACACAATACTGCTCTCAGAGGAAGGAGATACCAAGAGAAAGGAGACCCAAGGCGTCTGGGTAAATATGGCAGAGATGAGATATATACTGTATGCTTTGCTTGGAGGAGGCAAGTGTTTCTGAATATGAGACATTTTTGTTGATACGAAATCAAAAAATGGCACTTTTCTGCATTCAGACACCATTTCTACCAACTGGCTGGCAGTATATTTGAAAGAGAAAGGCAAATGCTTACCACACACCCTTAAGCAAAAGTACAGACACTATTTTTCGACAAGTTCAAGACCCCGGCATGCACTACATTGCTTACTTTGGATCTGTAATTCGGATTTAAACCTACCACAAGATTCAGTACAAAAAGTGTTTTTTTCTTTTTTGCATTCTGTCTAGATTTTGTTCTCTACACTTTTTCTCAGCCGTGTACATACTTACACCGTCTACTGTATATTCAAGTCCATCTGACCAGGCTGCATCTTAATACATCTTGGAAAACGAGGCACTTAGTATTCAGCCACATCACGTCAGAAAAGAGATATCTAGTCCCTATGTGCACTCAATAAAATTTACATCTGGTACAATTTACAAAAACGTGATCATGAAAACTGGGCTCTAGTCCTATTCTAACCCCTCCTGTTGTTCTTATCACATTACTCACTGGTCCCTTCGGTATCATGGCAGACTTTAAATCCATAAATGAGTTATAGTGGGGCGACATAGCTAACCTCTTGTTCATTTTGTGATAAAAAGGCACCAAATTTGGTACATATGTAGCTTAATATATTTGGAAAAAGACTGGATATTGTTCCATCGCATGTTCACATTCTGATGACCATGGCCGCCATCTTGGAAAATTGGCGGCCATGGTCATCAGAATGTGAACATGCCAGATGTTACAAGTAGATAGAACCTGGGCCTCCAAGCTGCTGTTACCATGTTTACAGCACCACAAATATTAATCACATAAAAGTTGAAGTGAAAATATGTTTTTTGATAATGTTTTGATCTTGTGTTTTATGCCAAAACGCCATATTTTGCCGCCATGCCACGCCCACATAGTGTGACGGTCTGCAAAGCTTTTAAAAACTTTTGATGTCAAAGGCCTTTTGATGGTACTGAATAAGTCTGAAGTGGATCGGATTAAATCTGTAGGAGGAGTTTGTTAAAGTATGCGGCGTGGAAATGGCGAAAAATGTCTAAAACGCCATTTTCGATCCAAGATGGCCGACTTCCTGTTCGTTTTTGGGAATGGCTTCTTGAGACTTTTTGGTGCGTCTTCCCATGATACATGGATGTACCAAATTTCGGGTCTCTGCGATAAACCTGTTTTAGAGGCCCAATTCTAGGGGGCGCTAGTAGGTCATTTAACCACGCCCATTTCTGAAACCAATGAAATACGTACATATTCGGCATATTTGGTGAGTTTTGGAATATGATAAAGCCCTCAAAAACGTGATTCGTTTGCCATTATAATAATAAACAGACCAATTTAAACAGGGTCCTCACACTGTTAGTGCCCAGGCCCAAATTACAGAAAATGCAACAATATGTTGAGATTGCCTCTGGATGTTATTGTAATAAATGAATTCGTTGGTGTTCTGATGTTCTGTCCACGGCAACTTTGGCTTCATTTTATCATCATATCTATCTTACGAAACGATCTTATGTTTTTGATCATCATACATCCTAATTTTATGTTTTCCTTGATTATTTTTTTAATAAAATCCCTTTTTGTGACCCATATCCATTTTTAGCTAAGTAGCTTGCTAAGCTAACTACTTTGCTAACTTCTTGGCTAAGTAGCTTGCTAAGCTAACTACTTAGCTACTTTCTTGGCTAAGTAGCTTGCTAAGCTAACTACTTAGCTAACGTCTTGCCCAAGTAGTTAGCTTAGCAAGCTACTTAGCCAAGTAGTTAGCTATGTAATAACATAAAAACGTTTTTTATTCATAAAGTATACGGGGCAAAATGGAAATAATGATCTGTTGTTATAAAAAACAAGATATTTAAAGAATACTTGGAATATTCAATCATAAAATAAGTTGATATCAAAAGATAGAGCACAGAAACACATAGCAACATTAAATAACATGATAATTAATGCAGGTCATTTTTGACACATGTTGTGCATCAAAGGGTTAAAAAATGGCTGCCACGGCAACCAGGGTCTGAGTTTGTGATGGTCTGATATCCAGTTTTTTTCCCAATATATTTATCAACACAGCTGCTAAATGTGGTGCTTTTATCACAAAATGAACAACTGGTATTATATATATTAAGATATGCCGCCCCACTATTCCTTATATCGTTTCTGGTCAGAATTTGGTTTTAAACCTGAAGTAAAAGCTGATGAGGAAAAGATAATTAGCTGGAAGCATCAATATGATCAACTCTTCTCTCACCTACATGGCAACCATAAAACAAACATAGAAAAATAAAAACAGTGTTGTGAGCAGCCATATCAATACCAGGAATGAGGCGTTCAGATCAGTCTGAAAACACTTGACAGTTTCACTCAAAGATTGAGGAGGTTTTGGCTTTTGTCTTCTGCTCCATCACTGATTTTACTGGCCAAGGCAAAATACTTAATAAGGGTCTTCACAGGTGCGAGAATTTCAGTGCAAGTAAAGGGGGTAGAAAAAGTCATCAGTGTCTTTTTTTTCCTTAAAAGTTTCTTGTATAAAAAAAGGAGAGTAACACTACAAAGCTGGAATGATTTCTGATCCCCTTTTACAGCACGTTCCACTGGCTTTTTCCCTCCTGGCTTCCTGGACCTGAGCGGTGTTCCGATATCCATACTTCCATGAGTACACCTGAACGCAGCACACTATCCGCACTTACTAAGTACGCAGATTTCAGCAAATTTAACCCGCCAAAAACATTGCGCTTTGAATGGCGAAAAAAAAAAACCCTTTGTGTTATTTAACCTGCAGCAGAAGCACAGACACACTGTACTGCTACAGAGCTAACTGTTAGCAATTTGCAGACTGGACGCTTAGGGGTTAAAATCCCCTCCGGCTCTGCAGCTGGGAGAGACTGCTGCAGGAGGACTGTGCCGCTTCGACTCGTTCTTACGAGTAGAGTAAGAACGAGTCTCCAAAAGTCTCCAATAACACCAGAAAAAGTTGCTGGATTTGTCTCCAGTCGCTTTTTTGAAAAATAGTCTCTAAGGGGGTCTGAAAAGTCGCTAAATATAGCAACGAAGTTGCTAAGTAGGCAACACTGCTTTGCCGGCTTTTACAAATGTTGCGTGTTGTTGTGCCGTTGAGTACTATGTCACATCCTGCTTAGCGTTCTATCCAATCAGCAACCACGATTATTCATCATGTTAGGGAAAACATCTGTATTTTTCTTGCACTACTTTTAAACAAACAATAGTAACAGTTTTTAGTGTCTGGTGCTTGTTGTAAACAAACAGAGATCGCTAAGTGAACACCTCCTGCAGCAGCAGCACATACACACTGTACTGCTACAGAGCTAACTGTTAGCCTGTTAGCACATACACACTGTACTGCTACAGAGCTAACTGTTAGCCTGTTAGCACATACTTGCTGTACTGCTACAGAGCTAACTGTTAGCCTGTTAGCACATACACACTGTACTGCTACAGAGCTAACTGTTAGCCTGTTAGCACATACACACTGTACTGCTACAGAGCTAACTGTTAGCCTATTAGCAATTTGCAGACTGGACGCTAAGGGGTTAGCATCCCCTCCGGCTCTGCAGCTGGGAGAGACTGCAGGTAATGATTAGGTACACTTCTTTTCGCTGCGATCGGAATCGGAACACGCTGCGTACTCAAACTAAGTATAGTAAGAACAGGAAGTATGGGTATCGGATCACAGCTCTGGACCTCCCCGTTAGCACCAGTCCTCCTCCTCCCGCTCCCTGAGACTTCCTGTTCCCCGGCCCCCCGGCCCAGATGCGGAGTTGACCCCGAGGGTGAAGTGGAACCCGTTGGGCACCACCCCGGCCCGACCCTGTGTGGCGGCGGCTGTGGCGGGCGCAGCAGCCGTCCCGTGTGACGCTGAGGCTGTGGTGGCGGTGGCGGTCCTGGCGGAGCGGCCCCCTCCCAGGCTGCTCACTGTGTCCTGGAAGTCTTCCTCCAGAAGCGCCTGCTGCTGCCGGTTTAGGTTGGGGTCCGAACCGATGCGGGTGACCGGGACCGGGGACTCGTCCGGGCCCCAGTACAAGCGTTCGTGCTCTGAAAGGCCACGGCTGAAGCGAGTCTGGTGTCCCATCGGAGCGACGGGCGGGAGAGGCGAGGAGTTGGCGGTCTTGTAGGTCACGGCAGGGCGAGGGGTGAGGGGCGTCTGGGGGAGCTGCCGGCGACCACGACCCGGAGTACTCGACCCAGACGGGAGAGTTCCTGCTCCAGCTTTCACCACACTGCTACCATGCTGAGGACACAAACACAGGAGCATCTCAATGAATCAGAATATTGTGGTATATTTTCTAGTGATTGTCTTTATTTCCTGAGTCCACTAGATGGCGCTCTCTGTTCAACAAGACCTGAAACTTCACTCAGTTACTATAGCTTGAGTCTTTTTCTTTAAATCAAGAGCGCCATCTAGTGGACTCAGAAGATAAAGAAAATGTTTCACGAGGCTTCATTGGCACATCACTAATCAAAAGTACTAGCTTTTTCAATGTGATGTGATTTAAACAACACAATCTGTTTATTATATATTCAAAGTACTGAAGCTATTAAAAACCACATCTTTAATCAGGCTTTCAAAGTATGAATATTAGTTTTGGTGTTCGTTTTAGTTTTTTTTAGTGATGTACCAATGAAGCCTCATGAACCATTTACTTTATTTTCTGAGTCCACTAGATGGCGCTCTCTGTTCAACAAATGGCTGAAAGCAGTTACTATTGCTTGAGCCTCTTTTGTTTTTAAAACCAAGAGCGCCATCTAGTGGACTCAACAGTGGACAGAAAATGGTTCTTGAGGCTTCATTGGCACATCACTAATATTTTCTGTTAATTTTAATTAACTTCTGCTGTAAGTTAAGGATAGATATCCATGTTGCAGGCCGAGTCTCGTCAGTGTGTAAAAGTCAGCATCAGAAATTATGCCAAAAGATATGAAGGTAAAAATGTATATTAGGGAACACATATTCAACATTAATTAGTTGCTTATTAGCATGCAAATAAGTAACATATTGGCTCTTAATTAGTCATTATTAAGTAGTTATTAATGCCTTATTCTGCATGGCCTTATTATACAACCAGTAAGATTGGTTGATCAATAACCTCAGAATTATTGATTATTAGTAGTAAGTAAGGAAGTTGTTGTATACGAGTTATGATCTTAATTATGCTTTACTTTGTATGGACTTCATAATATCTACATAGATGGACATGTATGTTTTATATTGTCTTGTATTATGTTAGAACACTATTTTGTTTTATTTATTTATTTTTATTTTTAATCTATAAGCACCGAGAAGAGGACTGCCATCCAGTTTTGTTGTATTCTGTGCAATGACAATAAAGAATTCTATTCTATTCTATTCTATTCTATTCTATAGCGGTGAACGAAACCATGGAAACCGCAAATAGCAAACACCTTCTCCAGACCTTTGACGTGACTGCTGGCTCACCCCTTTTTTTGCAGTGTGGGTGTGGTTGTGGTGGTGTTAAGTTACTCTTTTAACTTTTAAATTGGAGCTATAATTTAGACAGTCTATTGTAGCAGTTGTAGTTGTTTCATATTATATAATCTCCCCTTTAATTTTACAGTTTGAGTTGGTTTTGGTTTTTGTCATAAAACAATACATAAAATATGTCGTACTCACACGAAATAGAGAAAGGTAATCAAAGCAAATAACACAGTATCAATAAAATATGGGATATGAACTAAATATAAAGTTTAAAAACAACTATAATCACAGGAACATAAAACACACATTGTTCTGCAGCACCAAGTCCTAAACTACCCAAATACATCAACTGAAAGTCAGCACTTTAACCTCAGAGTCTCTGTTTTTATTGTTAATCCAACATGCTGGAGAACAGAAACCAAACGTACAGGCTGCAGGATGTGCACAGCGAGCTACACTGTAAAAAATGTCTGTAGATTTTACGGTGAAAAACTGCTAAACCATGACAGTAAAAGACGTAAAATGATAAATGGGTTAATTCAGTTTCAGTAACAATGAAACACTGTAAATGTATATAATCAGCCAAAACAGTATTTTTTACTTTTTATTTTTTAAAATACATTACTCCACTGTCAAATATTTAAAATCATTTTTTGCATCATTTTTGCATTTTTTTTACCATTAAATATTAAAGTATATTTCTGTTAGAGATATGGTGTTTAGCACATTTAACAGTGAGACAAAAATATTTTTACAAAAAATAAATGCAAAAATCATGGCTTGTATATAAATTACAGTATATTTTTTGCTACAAACGGTGCCAGTGTGTTTTACAGTGGAGTAATGTATTTTTTTTTTTAAATGTAAAAAATACTGTTTTGGCTGATATATACATTTACGGTGTTTTATTGTTACTGAAACTGAATTAACTCATTTATCATTTCACGTCTTTTACTGTCATGGTTTAGCAGTTTTTCACCTTAAAATCTACAGACATTTTTTACAGCGTATGTTTCCTACATTTGTTGATTTATTTTCCTGATTGTAGTTGTTACATGTGAAGCATATATCCAAAAACAGATCTGAGTATCTAAATTAGAATTTATAAGTTACACAACTGTTACTGTATCTACTCAATGTTTCAAGTTACATTTCTATGTAAGCAACCTGACTTTTGCACCTTCTTTTCTGCTACAAACACGTTGCCAGTGTAATTTATAGTGGAGTAATGTATTTAAAAAAAATTTAAAAAATACTGTTTTGGCTGATATGTACATTTACGGTGTTTTATTGTTACTGAAACTGAATTATCCCGTTTTTTACTGTAAAAACAACTTCTTTTTTTTTTTTTTTTGGATGCCTCAGGTCCCTCACCTGTCTGAAAGCCGCCTCCTGTCCCTCTCCAGGAGACGTGGAGCGACTCGGCCCGGCTGACTTGGTGTGACACTGCTCCCTGCTGCCGTAACGCTCACAGGAGTAGTAGCGCTGCTTCTCCCCGGCGGAGGAGTGGTGCCTCCTCTCATGAGGACGGCTCCGGTCACGCTCCCTCGCTCGCTCTCTGGACAAACCTTCAGCCGACGGGTCGGTGAACGAATCTGGAGGAGATGCCATAAAGAGCAGGTCAGATACAATGAGGAGCTGTTGGACACTATGAACATCAGCAGGTTACAAGAGAAACAGGCCCCAGACATGCAGGAGGGCCCAACACCTCCTCTACATGGAGCAAGACACAGAGTTTAGTTGTTTAACCTCTCTTTATATTTTGTGTCTCTTTTAACTTGTTTTGTGTCTCTTTGTAGTAATTTTGTGTCTCTTTGTACTTTTTTTGTGTCTCTTTGAACTTGTTTTGTCTCTTTGTAGTCATTTTGTGTCTATTTGTACTTGTTTTGTCTCTTTGAACTTGTTTTGTGTCTATTTGTAGTCATTTTGTGTCTATTTGTACTTGTTTTGTGTCTCTTTGTAGTCATTTTGTGTCTATTTGTACTTGTTTTGTGTCTCTTTGAACTTGTTTTGTGTCTCTTTGAACTTGTTTTGTGTCTATTTGTAGTCATTTTGTGTCTCTTTGAACTTGTTTTGTGTCTCTTTGTAGTCATTTTGTGTCTCTTTGAACTTGTTTTGTGTCTATTTGTAGTCATTTTGTGTCTCTTTGAACTTGTTTTGTGTCTCTTTGTAGTCATTTTGTGTCTCTTTGAACTTGTTTTGTCTCTTTGTAGTCATTTTGTGTCTATTTGTACTTGTTTTGTGTCTCTTTGAACTTGTTTTGTGTCTCTTTGAACTTGTTTTGTGTCTATTTGTAGTCATTTTGTGTCTCTTTGAACTTGTTTTGTGTCTCTTTGTAGTCATTTTGTGTCTCTTTGAACTTGTTTTGTATCTATTTGAACTTGTTTTGTGTCTCTTTGAACTTGTTTTGTGTCTATTTGTAGTCATTTTGTGTCTCTTTGAACTTGTTTTGTGTTTCTTTGTAGTCATTTTGTGTCTATTTGTACTTGTTTTGTGTCTCTTTGAACTTGTTTTGTGTCTCTTTGTAGTCATTTTGTGTCTCTTTGAACTTGTTTTGTGTCTATTTGTACTTGTTTTGTGTCTCTTTGAACTTGTTTTGTGTCTATTTGTAGTCATTTTGTGTCTCTTTGAACTTGTTTTGTGTCTCTTTGTAGTCATTTTGTGTCTATTTGTACTTGTTTTGTCTCTTTGTAGTCATTTTGTGTCTCTTTGAACTTGTTTTGTGTCTCTTTGTAGTCATTTTGTGTCTCTTTGTACTTGTTTTGCGTCTCTTTGAAGTTAACCAGAGTATCATTCACAGTCTTACAATTAGTAATGAACCTCAAAGAAGATGATAAACAGTATCAATCATTCTAAGACATTGAGCAGCAGCATTCATGTACAAAAGATCTCCATAATGCAACACAGATAAAAATGTTGCAGTGACAAGACAATTTTTTTACATTAAAAGAAAAACACAACTTATTTCGAAAATAAAAACCCAATTTCAGCCTCAGCTTCTTCACAAGATTTTCTCCATGTGGCTTGAAGGTGAGTGAGTCATCAATTAAGACTCCTTATATAAGTATTTGTACATATTTACCACCTCTATTTCACTGCCCTCAACAGTGGACACTGGGGGAACCATTTGAGGCATTTTTCACTGTTGGAAAACAACATTAGCTTTGTTTTTGTCAGCATTGAGAATCAGTTTCAAGTGAATTAATGAGTGTTGCACAGCTACTAAAGGTTTCTGCAAAAATTCAACAGCCTGAACAACAGTTGATCCATAGCAGTAAAAAACTGTGTCGTCAGCATAGAAATGCACATTTGCAATCGGACACATTTAGACCCAAGTCATTGATATAAATGATAAATAAGAGGGGCCCCAATACAGAACCCTGTGGCACCCCCTTGTGGACAGTAACAAATCTTATCTGTTTGTAGTTGTTTTGTGTGTCTTTGTACTTGTTTTGTGTCTCTTTGTAGTTGTTTTGCATCTGTTTGAGGTTGTTTCTTATCCGTTTTAGTCAATTTGTGTCCGTTTGTAGTAGTTTTGTGTCTATTTGTGGCCCTTTCTTATCTGTTTTTAGTCATTTTGTATCTGTTTGTACTTATTTTGTGTCTATTTGTGGTCATTTCTTATTTGTTTGTAGCCTTTTTGTGTCTCTTTGTGGTTGTTTTGTGTCTGTTTGAGGTAATTTCTTATCCGATTGTAGTCATTTTGTGTCTCTTTGTGTTCAGTTTTCGTCTCTTTGTAGCTGCTTTGTGTCTTGTTGTAGTCATCTCTGTCTCTTTGTGGCTGTTTTGACCTTTTCCATAGTTGTTGCGAGTCTCTGGGTGTCTGAGTTTCCTAACATTGGGGCGTACACTGAAAGGTTTTAAGTGAAGCTCAACTATGGCTGTAAAATAAACCTATAATAATTATAATAATAAATTCCTGAGGCAAAAACTCTGTTTTCAATTACATTTGTCATATAGATTCGATACGCAACGCCCGTAACAGACTGCACTAATCCAGACTGAAGAATGTAAAACACCGAGATAAGAATGTCTTCATTGGGATAAAGAGCCAGAATTTGAATTTACTTGGACCATATTCTTCAGACATGTTAGATTCAGTTGTATTTACAAAGCAAATAAATATGTATACCTGCAACCATATGCAAACACAGTCAATGGGAACTATATACACATTTAAAAACAGTAGTAGATTAGATAATAAATCGATAATATATAATAAAAGACATCTTCTGTCTCAGTAAAAACATGTGGTTCATTGACTGTTCCATACAGTTTTTGTGTCTCTTTGTAGTTGTTTTGTGTCTCTTTGTAGTTATTTTGTTTCTGTTTGTGGTCATTTTTATTCGTTTTTAGTCATTTTGTGTCTGTTTGTACTTGTTTTGTGTTTCTTTGTACTTGTTTTGTGCCTGTTTGTGGTCATTCTTATCTGTTTGTAGCCTTTTTTGTGTCTGTTTGTAGTTGTTTTGTGCCTGTTTGAGGTATTTTCTTAACTGTTTGTAGTCATTTTGTGTCTCTTTGTACTTGTTTTGTGCTTTTTGTACTTGTTTTTTGTCTCTTTGTACTTGTTTTGTGTCTGTTTGTGGTAATTTCTTATCAGTTTTTAGTCATTTTGTGTCTGTTTGTACTTTTTTATGTCTGTTTGTGGTCATTTCTCTTCATGTTATTTCTAAATTTACCTTGCTCATCATTTTGTGGTGAAAGTGAACCTCAGCCAAGTGACTCAGGCTATATTCTGATCCATTTTTTAGTTGTACTATACGTTTCATGTTTTTGTTCTGTGAAATACTACTCCATGATATTTAATTACAACTCTGATTAAAGGCAAATGTCTCTTCTTTCTGTGTGTGTTTCTATCTATTATATATGTGTGTGTGTGCCATGAAGCAAAGCCCTGTGAAGAAACGACTCTCTCTGCTGGAATAACTCCAGTTTTCAGATTAAAAGCGCGATGACAGAAACACAGAAGCCTATTCATCATGCCGATGTGTCAGATGTGCCTCCAGAGTGACAAGCTTAGAGTTGTGAGACTCTCTCTGGCTGTTTCTGCAGGTTTAATGGATGTCGAGGGGGCTGCTGGATGTTCTGCTGTCTCACCCAGAGCGTCCCATAAATCCCTGTCCAGGACCTGTCCACTGTGGCCTTTTATCTCCGCCATAAAGTCCAGCTGCTGCCCTCCAGTGTTCCCACTAAAAACACCCTGAAAACCAGCTCTGATCGCTGCAGCAGACGACCCCCGACGGCCCTCCGGACCCTCAAAACCCTCAAAACCAGGGGTCTCAAACTCAGATTACCTGGTGTCCGTTGGAGGCAGTATCAAAATGACCAAAAAAAGACACAAAATTACAAAAAAAAAAGGCACAAAATGACCGAAAAAAGACACAAAATGACAAAAAAAGACACAAAATTACTTAAAAAAAGGCACAAAATGACAGAAAAAAGACACAAAATGACAGAAAAAAACGAAAGTACTTAAAAAAGACACAAAATGACAAAAAAAGACACAAAATGACTAAAAAAAGACAAAATTACAAAAAAAAGACACAAAATGACTAAAAAAAGACACAAAATTACAAAAAAGACACAAAATTACTAAAAAAAAGACACAAAATGGCCATAAAAGACACATAATTATTTTAAAAAGACACAAAATTATTAAAAAAAGACACAGTTATTTTAAAAAAGACAGAAAATTATTAAAAAAGACACAAAAATATTTTTAAAAGGACAGAAAATGATTAAAAAAAGACACAAAATTAGTAAAAAAGACACAAAATAATTTTTAAAATGACACAAAATGATTAAAAAAAGACACAAAGTTTTTAAAAAAAAGACACAAAATGACCAAAAAAAGACACAAAAATACCAAAAAAAGTAATTAAAGGGACCTTCCACACACAACACGGTAAAGTGCCATTCATATAAAACTCACATTAAACTTTCATATCAAGGTGGGGGCCACAAAATATCGTCACCACGGCCGCAAATGTGTCTTATTTTAATAATTATGTGTCTTTTTTGGGTCATTTTGTTTCTCCTTTAAGTTATTTTCTTTTTTTCTTTCATTTTGTGTCAGGTAATTTGAGTTTGAGACCCCTGCAGCCGTTTCCATGGTTTCCTTCACTGCTATGTAGAGATTATAAAGTCCATACAAAGTAAAGCATATTAAGATCATAACTCATATACAACAACTTCCTTACTTACTACTAATAATCAATAATTCTGAGGTTATTGAGGAAAAACTCTTAGTTAATGTCTTACTGGTTGTATAATAAGGTCATGCAGAATAAGGCATTAATAACTACTGAATAATGACTCATTAAGAGACAATATGTTACTGATTTACATGCTAATAAGCAACTAATTAATGTTGAATATGTGTTCCCTAAGGCAGCTATTCTCAACCTGGGGGTCCTGGCCCCAATTGGGGTCGCGAGATGATTTCTGGGGGTCACCAAATCATTTTGGAAGTCAGCTCTGTCTCCACTGTGTTAAAGCGTTCATGTGTTTTAATCTTTTTGGTCATTTAATGTCTTTTTTTGGTGACTTTGTGTCTTTTTTTTTTGGTAATTTTGTGCCTTTTTTGGTCATTTGTGTCTTTTTTTAGACAATTTGTGTCTTTTTTTGGTCATTTTGTTTCTTCTTTGGGTCATTTTGTGTCTTTTTTGGTCATTTTATGTCTTTTTTGGTAATTTAATGTATTTTTTGGTCATTTTGTGTCTTTTTTCTGACAATTTGTCTTTTTTTGGTCATTTTGTGTCTTTTTTTGGTCATTTTGTGTATTTTTGTAGTCATTTTTTGGTCAATTTGAGTCCTTTTTTGCTTAATTTTTAGTATTTTTTGGGTCATTTTGTGTCTTTTTTTTATCTGAACTGTGCGCGTGAAATTCTGTTCAGTGAGTGGGGATCACTGACAACATGCATGTTAAATTTGGGGTCGCGACTCAAAAAGGTTGAGAACTACTGCCCTAAAGCAGCGACTGATACTGAACGTACTGAAGTAAAAAGCAGATTTTCCTCTGAGAGCTCACAGCTCTCTCTGCTAATCAGACGAGAGGCTGACATGTAGAAAACCCCGTCACCTCTCTAACCCGATCATGGAACTTTAATCCTATAAAGAATTTGTGCAGCTCGTTGAGACATCCCAGTAATCTAGAAGGAGACCTCCGTCTCTGTCTCTGTCAACGTTTCTCTGAGGATATTCTCCTCTGTATTATATGAATTAATACAGCTTGAATTAATCTCTCAGCAGCCCAGAATATGCTCCCTTTATTGGCTTTTTTAAAATACTTTTATGATATTAAGCTACACTGCAAAAAAGGGTGTTTAGTCTAAAAACCAGATCAAACAGTAAATCTGAGGGAAATGATCTTGCTGCATGGACAGATAATTTACCTTGACAAGATTTATTAAATTCAGATGATAAATCTAGAAATAAGCATGTTGAACACTTAAAATGAGAAATTAACTCTTAAAACAAGATAAATTAAAACTGCAAGCAGTGATGAACTGGCCCGAGCAGAGTGACCTGATGATTATTTGGTTCTTACCAAGATAAAAAAAAATTTTAGATTTAGAATTGTTAGATCATTTATCTGGTTTGAGAGTTAATTTCTTATTTTAAGTGTTCAACATGCTTATTTCTAGATAAAAAAATAGCTTTGTTAGAGCGATCTGAAAAAACTGTTACATCTCCCTTTTTCAGAAATCTTCCTGTGTTTTTAATATGGGAGCCAATGAGGCTGTTGGTGCGTGTTGGTGGATCATCTGTGCGTCCTACGCCCAAACTATAACTCTGACAGCTTTACCAGAGGATTGTGAGGGAGAAGACTAATTTTCCTACGTTTCTACAGTATCTCACAAAAGTGAGTACACCCCTCTCATTTCTGCAATGTTTTAATTATATCTTGTCATGGGACAACACTGAAGAAATGACACTTTGATACAATGTTAAGTAGTCACTGTAGAGCTTGGATAGCAAAGTAAATTTATTGTTACTTCAAAGTAACTCAAAATACAACAATGAATGTGTAAAATGCTGGCAACAAAAGTGAGTACACCCCAACTGTAAATGTCAAAATTGGACCCAAATGTCAATATTTTGTGTGGCCACCATTATTTTCCAGCACCGCCGTAACCCTTTTAGGCATGGAGTTCACCAGAGCTTCACAGGTCGCCGCTGGAATCCTCTTCCACTCTTCCATGATGACATCACGGAGCTGGTGGATGTTGGAGACCTTGCGCTCCTCCACCTGCCGTTTGAGGATGCCCCACAGATGTTCAATAGGGTTTAGGTCTGAGGACATGCTTGGCCAGTCCATCACCTTCACCCTCAGCTTCTTTAGGAAGGCAGTGGTCGTCTTGGAGGTGTGTTTGGGGTCGTTATCGTGTTGGAATACTGCTCCGCGGCCCAGTTTACGGAGGGAGGGGATCATGCTCTGCTTCAGTATTCCACAGTACATGTTGGCATTCATTGTTCCCTCAATGAACTGTAGCTCCCCAGTGCCAGCAGCACTCATACAGCCCCAGACCATGACACTACCACCACCATGCTTGACTGTAGGCAAGACACACTTGTCTTTGTACTCTTCACCTGGTTGCCGCCACACACGCTGGACACCATCTGAACCAAATATGTTTATCTTGGTTTCATCAGACCACAGGACATGGTTCCAGTAACCCATATCCTTAGTCTGCTTGTCATCAGCAAACCTTTTGCGAGCTTTCTTGTGCATCTTTTTTAGAAGAGGCTTTTTCCTGGGACGACAGCCATGCAGACCAATTGAATGCAGTGTGCGGCGTATGGTCTGAGCACTGACAGACTGACCCCCCACCCCTTCAACCTCTACAGCAATGCTGGCTGCACTCATACGCCTGTTCTCCAAAGCCAACCTCTGAATATGACGCTGAGCGCGCGCACTCAACTTCTTTGGTCGACCATGGCGAGGCCTGTTTTGAATGGAACTTGTCCTCTTAAACCGCTGTATGGTCTTAGCCACCGTGCTACAGCTCAGTTTCAGGGTGTTGGCAATCTTCTTATAGCCTAGGCCATCTTTATGTAGAGCAATAATTCTTTTTTTTTTAGATCCTCAGAGAGTTCTTTGCCATGAGGTGCCATGTTGAACTTCCTGTGACCAGTATGAGAGTGAAAATACCTAATTTAATACACCTGCTCCCCAATCACACCTGACACCTTGTTACACTAACTAGTCGCATTAAACAGGGAGGAAAAATGCCTAATTGGTCCCAATTTTGGCTTAATTTTGAGATTTTCACTTGGGGTGTACTCACTTTTGTTGCCAGCATTTTACACATTCATTGTTGTATTTTGAGTTACTTTGAAGTAACAATAAATTTACTTTGCTATCCAAGCTCTACAGTGACTACTTAACATTGTATCAAAGTGTCATTTCTTCAGTGTTGTCCCATGACAAGATATAATTAAAACATTGCAGAAATGAGAGGGGTGTACTCACTTTTGTGAGATACTGTATGTATAAATTATTTCTGTAGAGTGGAATTTGCGGCCTGGAGCGCAGTTTTCAAATTTATTTTTTGACAGTTTCTTCTCTCCCTCTACACTCTGGTGATGATGTCACACACTGTGACACGAACATTCCGTGCAATACACACCCATTATAATCTCAGAATTTCTCCAAAAATGATCATGGTCATTGAACAGGGATTGATAAAAAACTATGTGACCTATCGAAGCGTGGATTAATACACCGATACACAAGACTTGTGTCTACTGTTTAAAGTTTAAATGGAGTCTCTAGGTGAAATTATGCCGGAGAAGTAGACGTTTAAAAATCTCCAATTATTGTTCCTTTTCCCTAATTTTTTTCCGGCTGTCCCATTCACTTCAATGCAAAATTTTGGGCAGTTTTTGGGCAAAATTCATATTCTGTAGAGAAAAGTAATAGCACACCGATCCCGATCAAACCGCACGTTTTGATATATAATTTGTCCTGCAACTCTTCAAGTTGTAGGACTTTTGTAGTTGTCCGGAGGAAATTGCGTCCGGAAGAGGAAGAAGAAAAAATCCACAGTATAACAGTAGTGCTCGGTGCGATTGTCCCGTGGCCCTAATAAATAAAAAAAAATTAAAAAAAAAAAAAAAAATAAATAAAATATAAATAAATAAAAAAAATAAAAAAATGAAAAAATAAAAAATAAATGAATAAAATAAAAAATAAAAAAATAAATAAATAAGATAATAAAATAAACAAAAATTAATAAAAATTAAAAGATAAAATAAAAAGCAATTCCATATCTAAATGCTGCTTTCTCAGACTGAACGGTAGAGAAAATGTCTCACCGACGGTGCTGGACGGCTGCACCGATGAAGCTCTGTCCAGAGACTTCTGCTTCTTGTCTTTGTCCTTGTCTCTGCGTCGGTGGCAGCGGTGGTGGTGGTGGTGGTGGTGGGCCCTCTCCGGCCCCTGGCCCGGCCCCCCCGAGGACTGGGGGGCCCCGCCCGGACGCTCCAGGTCAAACTCCCTCAGCTGAGGAGTCAGAGAGGAGGCGGAGCGCCTGATGGGGCTGAGGTCCACGATGGGCTGAGGAGGTGAGAAGGTGAGAAGAAGAACAGAGAGACGTGAGGACGGAGAACATTCAGAGGACCGAGACGTCTGAACTGGATCACCAGAAATATAGAAACACAGAAACACACAAATGAAACCAAACTGTCGTCTTAAGAGCGACGTTGTAGCCGTTCTTCTCCAGATGTAGAGAGGTTTGAGAAGAATGAACACAGATCTGAGACGGAGCTTCAATACTTACTGTTACAGAACGTTTATAATCTATAATCTATAATCTATAATCTCTGCTGGAGAACAAAGAGGAGGAGGGGGGAGGACACTGGCCTTGGTGGCATTTTTAGGCTTTTTAACATGAAACTTGTCACTTTAGAATGAAATCTAATATTTCTGTAAATAGTAGTGATGTACCAATGAAGCCTCATGAATAGGGCTGGGTGATATATCAATATAAAATATAATATATTGATATATTTTAAAATGTGATATGGAATTAGACCATATCACATCTATCGATATAGTTAATTTTTTTTATTTATATATATAAATGCTACCCTTACTAGGGTTTGTCATATTTAGTTATTTTGTAATGTTCGTTTTTCTTTTCTCGTATAAATATAAATATTTCAGAAAAAGAAAAAGACTGTCGACTTTTTATCTCATAATTTCGACTTTTTATCTTATAATTTTGACTTTTTATCTCAATTATGACTTTTTATCTCATAATTTTGACTTTTGATCTCATCATTTCTACTTTTTATCTCATAAATTCAACTGTTTATCTCATAATTTTGACATTATATCTCATAATTTTGAATTGTTTTTCTTTCTTTCCATATAAAAATAAATAAATAACATCAATGTTTCCCTAAAGGTCAATGGAGGACAATGGTTCAATTCAATAAAGGTAAAGTCTGATCATGTAGTAAACACATCCAGAAATACACAGAATACACACTGGTTTTTATAAGAAAAACACTGAGAACACAACATTTAAGTTGCTTCCAAACTTTGGTTTTGGCCTGTCGTGTAGATTATCGTCTCTTTAAGTATTTAAAGGTGTTCCCTTAAAATCTTGTATTTCTCTCCATACTGTAATAGTTTATTGATGCTTTGAGGCCTCTGACTCCTCCTCCTCCTCCTGATCTGACTGACTGCTTCAGCTAGCAGGAAACAGCTGATGGTAGAAAACAGGAACAGCCGTGAAGTTACAGCGCCCCCTGCTGGTCACCGCCTGGATCACAGCTCAGCATTTACCATGAGAGTTTTCAGGAATTTAGCTTCCAAATATATCAGTGTTTATCAGAATTGTATGGGATAAAAATGTATTCAGTAAATATCCACAAGATGAACTCTTTTTTTGTATGAAATGCTGTTTTTTCCAGACAGATGTTGGTTGAGCTGTTCCTCTTGTTCCTACCACAGCTGAACCTGGAGCTGCAGCCAGACAACAACAATATCACAACACTGCAGAAAATATCCACATTACCACGTCATTTTATATCACACACAGTCTTAAAGTCTTAGAGAAAGGTCAGAATAGTCTATTAAAAAGAAAGTCAAAGAGACTAAAAGTGAATGTTTTTGTAGGAGATTCAAGAGTTAAATATTAATCAGAGATGTTTTAGGAGGCTGCAAATATGAAAAAAATAACCAATTGCCCTAAAAAGATTCTACCAAAAGGTTTCTCTGCTGATTTTTGTAGTATTAGATGTCCTTAATAATATACTAAAAGTTTACTAAAATCTAACTATTACAAAGGAAGCCATAATAATAATAATAATAATAATAATAATAATAATAATAATTACTGAAGGGAAACTGTTGCAGGAAGGCTCACTGGAACACTGGATCACATCTTTGTGGCTATAAATGTAATAAATAATACGAGAAGCTAATAAAGTTCAATTAAATGTATGCATGTTATTCATGTTTTTTTCTGAATATATGCACCGCATATGACCTATATTAATGAGTTGGAAATGACATAAATGCTTGGCCAAATTACAAATAAAACCCCACTCAAAATGACCAAAAACAGACTTAAAAAGAAATAATACAGTGAGTGGGTTTTCTACTGTAAATTAAAATGTAAATATGATCAAAAAAGTGTAATTTAGACTGAATAGTCACATTATTTTTTAGTTAATGTGTTGCAAAATCTAAATGACAATCTAAAAGTGATTATCAAGAAATTAGATAGTTAAACTTGTAAAAACAAATTGCCCAAAAAGACAAAAAAGACGCTAAATTACCCCAAAAAGTCACAAAATGACCCTAAAACAATGTGTGAAATTACCAAAAAAAAGGCGCTAAATTACCCAAAAGACCAAAAACATTTTTGTCTGTTTTTAAGTCCATCTGATACTGTAAACCACTGAGAAACCTTTTGTTAGAATGTTTTTTAGGGTTAAACCATATTTGCACCTTTATGTTTTCATGAAAAATAAGATTTTAAGACTGAAAGTAACATAAAATGACTGATAAGTGGGTTTTTTGTGGCGTCATTGAAAGAAAAGAGTTATTTCAAAGCGAGAAAGCAGCAGAACTCCCTGCCTTGTTCCACCATCACACACACAGACTCACAAAAACACACACTACTACACCACAACATGATGAAACTCACACACAGTACACACAACCACATCTGACCAGAGAGTAGTGAAGTACTAGTGATGTAGTGATGAACAGGACAGAGAGCTGGACAAATACAGTAACACTTTATATCAGGGAACATATATTCAACATTAATTAGCTGCTTATTAGCATGTAAATAAGTAACATATTGTCTCTTAATGAGTCATTATTCAGTAGTTATTAATGCCTTATTCTGCATGGCCTTATTATACAACCAGTAAGACATTAACTAAGAGTTTTCCCTCAATAACCTCAGAATTATTGATTATTAGTAGTAAGTAAGGAAGCTGTTGTATTTAAGTGTTTTGGTCCTTAATTATCTAAATCAGATATTACAGCTTGTTACTGAGATTTTTTGACCTATACTATCAAAAGTTATAAAGCTGTTTCATCAAAACTTACAAGTATAAAGTCATTTTGTGTCTTTTTTAGTCATTTTGTGCCTTTTTAAGATGGAGATTTGTCTTTTTTTAGTCATTTTGTGCTATTTTTTAGTCATTTTGTGTCTTTTTTTAATTCATTTTGTGTCTTTTTTATTCATTTTGTGTCTTTTTTTGGTCATTTTGTGTCTTTTTTTTTTTCCATTTTGTGTCTTTTTTTTAGTCATTTTGTGTCTTTTTTAGTCATTTTGTGTATTTTTTATTCATTTTGTGTATTTTTTTAGTACATTTTGTGTCAATGAAACAATAGAAGTGTGTATTGTTGTGTGGTGTGTATGTAATTAACTAGTACATTGGCACATAGCTGTAAACTGACACTTGATATTTAAACATTTAACATGAAACATTCAACATCAACCATAAAAAAAGTCACTTGTTAGTTAGAATACATTCATTCTAAGATATTTTTGGGTTTGTTAAGATTAGATATTTTTACTTGTTTTGGAAAGTCTTGACAAGACTAATTTTCTATTATAGATAATTCTGCTATTTTTAAGCAAAATACACCTCATTTTTGTACTTTTTTTCCTCGTTTTGAGAGGTGGCTTTTTGCAGTGAAATGTCCTTCCTTATCTACTACTAATAATCAATAATTCTGAGGTTATTGAGGGAAAACTCTTAGTTAATGTCTTACTGGTTGTATAATAAGGCCATGCAGAATAAGGCATTAATAACTACTGAATAATGACTCATTAAGAGACAATATGTTACTGATTTACATGCTAACAAGCAACTAATTAATGTTGAATATGTGTTCCCTGATATAAAGTGTTACCATAAATTCTCCTCCAGGGATGTTCAGTGTAAATTTGCATGTTGCGTGTAATGTATCAGCAGTCTGATGGTGTTTAATATGTCACTTTGTCCATGAGGGCGTCATGGTGATGGTGTGAACTCGGCACTGAGATGAGACATGGAGGCCAACACGGACATGAAGAAGATAAGAAGATAAAAGAGGGAGAGGACGAGAGGAGGAAGAGCAGAAGATAAAAGAGAGAGAGAGGTGGCTCAACAGGTGGTACATACTGCCAGGTGGGTCCCGGGGGCGTGGCGAGGGTGGCTCCGCTATCAGACAGCACACAAGAGGAGGTGGGCAAAACATTAGCAGTGGGCATCGGATCAATGAGAGAGGGAGGACAGGAAGAGGAGGAGAAGGAGAGACTTCAGGAGGAGGAGGCTGGTGCTAGTCTGGATTTACTTACAATGTAAAAAAAAAACAACTGTTGTTTTTATGGTAAAAACCAGCAGCTGTGGTTGCCAGAACTTTACCGTAATAAATATGGTGCACCTTTTTTTTATATTATGGTAAAATGATATTAGCACTGCTGATTTCACGTTTAAGATTGCCATTTATTCCATTTTTTACTGTATGAATAAAAAGTTTTTCCATCAAAAGAAACGCTGTTCTGCCATATGATTGACAAGAAAATACTTTATAAATGATGCATAAATTAAAGATTTTACCATTAAATATTACAGTATATTTATGTTATTGATATGGTGTTTAGGACATTTAACAGTGAGAAAAAGTATTTTTACAAGTTGACGTAATACGCTGCAAAGTGAGCCAATCTAAGATTGCCATTTTATTCCATTTTTTACCGTAAAAAATAAAACGTTTTTCCATCAAAAGAAATGCTGTTTTGCCATATAATTGACAAGAAAATACTTTATAAATGCCGCAAAAATTTGATTTGCCATTTCAAAAGATTTTACCATTAAATATTACAGGATATTTTTGTTACAGATATGGTGTTTAGTACATTTAACAGTGAGAGAAAGTATTTTTTACAGTGTATTTTACAGTGGAGTAATGTATTTTTCAAAAAGTAAATCTGTAAAAAATCCTGTTTTGGCTGATATATACATTTACAGTGTTTCATTGTTACTGAGACTGAATTAACTCATTTATCATTTTACGTCTTTTACTGTCATGGTTTAGCAGTTTTTCACCCTAAAATCTACAGACATTTTTTACAGTGTACTGTCCAAAAACTGAATAGTGTGGCGGCATAGCTAACCTATTGTTCATTTTGTGATAAAAGCACCAAATTTGGTACAGATGTAGCTTAATATATTTGGATAAAAACTGGATATTGGGCCATTGGATATTTGCAATTATGATGACCAGCAAATTTTCAAAATGGCGTCCAGCTGTTACAGGTAGTGATGTGCCAATGAAGCTTCATGAACCATTTTCTTTATCTTCTGAGTCCACTAGATGGTGCTCTTGATTTGAAGAAAAAGGCTCAAGCTATATTAACTGAGTGCGCTTTCAGCTCTTTGTTGATCAGAAAGCGCAAGAAAATAATGGAAATGGTTCATAAGGCTTCATTGGCACTTCACTACCGGAAAGTATTAAGTGATGGACTTGCGTGTTGTTGTTAGCCTAGCGGTCTTTTCATGGGATTTGTTGGCAATCACAAAAACACAGAATAACACCAGCATTATCCTTTAACCCTCCTGTTATGTTGTGGGTCAAATTGACCCATTTCAAAGTATAAAAAAAAAAAAAAAAAACAACAATAAAAAACAGTTAAAATTATTTTTTTCAAAAAAATAAAATAATAAAAAATAATAATTATATAATTTATTGTAATAATTATATATTAAAATAATTATGTAAAATAAATTTACAAAAATCAACATCATGTAAAACCAATATACTTTATATGTTGGTCTTTCCAATGTACATTTGAAAAAGTTTTAACATGCTATTTTTTTTATGAAAAACGAGTGAATTCTCCTCATTAAAACTGATCTATGAGAGGTAAATAACACCATTGCATTAAATTTTGATTAAAATGGTTAGTAATGGAGATTAATTAATACATTTTGGAATAAGGCTGAAACATAACAACCTGTGGTAAAAGTGACGTGCTGTGAATACCTTCCAAAATTATACATAAACACATTAAATATGTTAAATATATGAGTGACCCACGAACTAAACTGACCCACGAACATTATCTCTGATCCAGAGAAACGAACATAACAGGAGGATTAAAGAAAAAGAGAGAGTGAGAGATCAAAAAGCAACATAAATATAAGGAAAGCACATGTTAAGTGTTGTGGGAAAGAAACAGACAAAAACAAAGAGACAGACAGCGAAGCTAAAGAGACAAAATCAGACAGGTGAGACAATCCAGGAGGTGATGGACAGAAACATCATCCTGACATGAACATCCATATGCAGCAGACAGAGCAGCGACTATAAACATACATACAGAGACAGTAGAGAAGTCAAAATTAAACATATAGTGACAATAATTAATTATTACAGTCAGACGTTAGATCAGAACCTTCTGTAGTCAGAATCAAGGTTATTATAGTTCACGAAAACTAGCGAAATAACGAAAACTAGTTTTAAAAAAAACATTTTCGTTAACCGAAATACAAATAAAAACGAGAGGATTTAAAAAAAAAAAAAACGATAACTCACTTTTGTGGTTACTAAACTAACTAAAACTAATTAAAATTATAGTGAAAATTTCCTTCGTTTTCGTCTTTGTCAACTTTTTCATACATAAACCTTTTTTAGTTTGATATGAAATCTATTTAAAGATAAAGGAAAATTTATTGTGACTTTTTAAAATCTGGAACGAAATAACGAAAACTAGTGAAATAACGAAAACTAACGAAGTCACAAAAATTTACCTAAGTCACAAAAACTAGTGAAAAAACTAATACTAACGAAAACTAACTAAATAATGAAAACTAACGAAATAACGAAAACTAGCGAAATAACGAAAACTAACTAAATAATGAAAACTAACGAAATAACGAAAAGTAGCGAAATAATGAAAACTAACTAAATAATGAAAACTAGCGAAATAAGGAAAACTAACGAAATAAGGAAAACTAACGAAGTAACGAAACTAGCGAAATAACGAAAACTAATGAAATAATGAAAGCTAGCGAAATAACAAAAACTAGCGAAATAATGAAAACTAACGAAAACTAACGAAAAAACGAAAACTAGAATTGAAAAAACATTTATTTGAATTTGAATTTTGTAAACTGAATTTGAATTGTGAGAACTGAACATTCAAATTCAGTTTGCGACATTCAATTTAAATTTTCTGCGATGAACATCCAGGTAGTTGAGGCAGAGCAATCGAGCTCAGATACACAGAGCGCCTCTTCAGCCAATCAGCACCTCCGTTTTCTTTTGTAACATTTGTTGCTACCCGGTTGCCATAGCGCCTCTTAGGCCAATCAGCACCTCCGTTTTCTTTTGTAACATTTGTTGCTACCCGGTTGCCATAGCGCCTCTTCGGCCAATCACCACCTCCGTTTTCTTTTGTAACATTTGTTGCTACCCGGTTGCCATAGCGCCTCTTAGGCCAATCAGCACCTCCGTTTTCTTTTGTAACATTTGTTGCTACCCGGTTGCCATAGCGCCTCTTCGGCCAATCAGCACCTCCGTTTTCTTTTGTAACATTAGTTGCCAGCCGGTTGCCATAGCACCTCTTCGGCCAATCAGCACCTCCGTTTTTTGTGAACTGAATTTGAATTGTGAGAACTGAATGTTCAGTTCCAAACTAATAAATTCAATTTCAAATTACAATTCAGATTCAGTTTTTCCAATGCAATGATTCAAATTGAACGATACAAATTCAAATTATGTGATTGAAATTCAGCTTTTTAATGCCATTATTAAAGTTAAGCAATTCAAATTCAAATATAAATAATTCAAATTCAAATATTTCAGCCCACAGCTTTGCTGCATCATTTGTATTCTGCAGAGATTTCCTCTCTGATCCGATCGATCAGAACAGATCTACTGTACGCTGCTCTCTGCTGAGGCGTTCTCCACCCTGGATGTCCTCTTCTGTAATAAATGTGAGCGAGTGGAGAGGTCAGAGGTCAGCAGGATGAAGAGATGCGGACTGACAGAACGCCTCTGTTCGCTCTCGGCTGCTTTCACTAAGCTGCTTCCTCTCAGCCTCTTACAGCCGACAACCTGTTCACTGACACACACTGGTTCCTGTTTTATTGTTTCATATTTTACACTGAAGAAGCTATTGTTTGATTATTTCATTACGAAAAACCTAAAGTATCCATCGTGTCTGTACACTGTAAAAAAATGCTGTTGCTTTTACAGAAAAAAACTGTCAGCTGTGGTTACCAGGATAATTCTGCAAAAAATACAGTACAAATGTAAACAACTTTACAGAACAACTTGTGAATTTTACTGGTATTCAGTGTACAATAAATAGTAACTGAATGTTAATTTACTAGAATTCAATGCACAATAAGCTAAATCTGCATGTAAATTCTGCATAAATAATGAGTATAAAAGCAGCATCATCCTGTTAAATTAGCAGTAAAGGACGCTATAATCTACAACTTTAAAATGTATATATTTTTTTGAATTACTACAGGTGAAAATTTACAAGTTGTTCTGTAAAGATGTTGACATATGTACTGTATTTTTTACTTTTTTACAGACTTTTGCGTCACCGTATGCAGCAGATTTCGCCCCAAAGACGCTCGTCTAAACGCGGACTAAAAACTAAAAAACGCAACGCCACTAGTGTGTTTCCTGTCCAGATCGTCTCCATATAAACGGCCTAAATGAGCCAAATATTTTTTTTGTGTGAGCAATGAAAGACGAGGCGTTGAACACTGAGGGTCTTACGTAGTACTCAGCGTTGAGGCGGGGCAGAGACGCCGCCCTGTTGTGGCCCTCCAGGCTCGGATACGTCTCTGAGTCTGAGGTGTTCTCCACCTGCTTCAGTTCAACATATTCCTGCATGGAGGAGAAGAAGAAGAAGAAGAAGAAGAAGAAGAAGAAATACAATTAAACTAAAACTAATTTTAAAAAAATTCTCAAATTTACGAGAAAAAAAGGGACAAATTTACAAGAAAAAAGTGAGGAATTAACAGGAATATATTGTCAAATTCAAGAGAAAAAAGTGACAAATTTTCAAGAAAAAAGTGACGAATTTACAAAAAAAAAGTGACACATTTATAAGAAAAAAGTGACAAATTTATAAGAAAAAAGTGAGGAATTAACGGGAAAAAATTGTGAAATTCACAAGAAAAAAAGTGACAAATTTACAAGAAAAAAGTGACGAATTTACGGAAAAAACAGTGACAAATTTATAACAAAAAAGTGAGGAATTAAGGGAAAATATTGTCAAATTCACAGGAAAAAAAGTGACAAATTCAAAAAGAAAAAAATTAATTAAGGAGAAAAAAGTGAAAAAACTAAAAAGTGACAAATTTATAACAAAAAAGTGAGGAATTAATGGGAAAAAAGTGACAAATTTACAAGAAAAAAAATGACAAACAGGCAACATTTATTGTGACCTTATTGAATCTGGCACCCAATAAATACCCCATTACAAAAAAACTACAACTAATAAAAGCTAAACTAAAACTAAAGCATTTTCCAAAAAATAAAAACTAATTAAAACTAGCAAACTCACTCTAAAAAATCATTAAAAATAACTGAATTTGAAAACAAAAAATCACAACGTTTTAAAACTAAAACTACTGAAACATCCTGAACTCTGATAACGTTGGCGTGGAGTACCTGAGGTCTGGTGGAGTACGGGACGTCCTCCGACTGGCCTCTCTGGAGTTTCCTCCGTCCTTTGGGTCTCTGCTGCGCTGCCTGAGAAACGTCTCCAGACTGGGAATGTTTGATGGCACTTCTCTGGTTTAAACTGGGGACAAACACACAAATACTGGCAGCTGATCAGTCTGTAGGACCACATATAAGAGATAATAATGAAAACACCAAACTCAGTGTCTCAGTAAATTAGAATTATACATAAGATTTAAAAAAAAAAAAAGGATATTTTAAACACAAATGTCAGGCTTCTGAAAAGTCTGTTAATTTCTATACATCAATACTTGGTTGGGCTCCTTTTGCATGAATTAGTGCATTAATACTTGGTGGCATGGAGGAGATCAGCATACAGCACCATGTTACTATTATAGCCTTCAATGACCAAAAATAGATGCAAAAATAACCCAAAAAGACACAAAAATGACCCCCCCAAAAAAGACAAAATTACCAAAAGAGACACAACATAACAAAGAAAACACATAAAATGACCAAAAAAACACAAAAATGACCAAAAAAAGACACAAAATGACCAAAAAGAGATATTAAATTTACCAAAAGAGAAACAAAATACCAACTGTGGACTCCAAAATTGAACTTTTTCACAATATTCTAATTTTCTGAGACACTAAGTTTTGTGTTTTCATTATCTCTAATCCAGAATCATCAAAATTACAAGAAATATTTCACTCTATGTGTAATGAATCTATATAATATACGAGTTTCACTTTCTAACACTATGTTGACCTGTCTAGTGAATAACTTCCTGTTTGTGTGACGTACATGGCGTCCCTGTTAACCGGGGGGAGGGGGGAGGGCAGGGTGGAGGGGATGGTGGTGGAGGGCAGCGGCTCTGCTTTGGCTTCAGGCTTCGGCTCGAGTGGAAACGGCTGTTTGGGGCTGCAGATCCTCGGCTCCGCCCCATGGATGTGAGTGATGGCCAGAACAGGTCGGAACAACGCTCCCAGTTTACTCTGAGGGACAAACGGCAGAAACCGAGTCATTAGAGGGACATTAAACCAACAACCTGATGGAGGTAGCAGCATAAATAACAACAACATGTATCCTTTAACCCTCTATGGTAGTAGTTCCCAACTTTTTTCTTGAGGGACCCACATTTTTACCATTGTAAACTTTGGCGACCCCCCCCATTGTCCATTGCTTCTATGAAGCCGAAATACCGCTAGGTGAGGTTACCGCTAGGTGAGGTTACCATTACCACTAGGTGAAGTTGCCGCTAGGTGAGGTTACCACTAAGACGCTAAATTACCCAAAAAAGACCAAAAAAGTCACAAAATTACCTTAAAAAACATGTGAAATTACCAAAAAAGATGCTAAATTACCCCAAAAAGTCACAAGATGACCCAAAAAAAACATAAAATTGCCAAAATTGCCAAAAAAGACGCTAAATTACCCCAAAAAGACCAAATAAAGTCTAAAAATGACCCCAAAAAACTTTTTTTAACCGTTTTTTTGTCTGAATGTTGCCTGTAGGGCATTGAACCAACAACCCATTGAAATGAATGTCTTCAACAGTGAAGGTTTACTCTCCTATCAGTAGGAATATATATATATATTTTTTTTTTTACAGGAAATTACGTTTTGAGTGAGTTTTTTGTGGCGCATAATGGCGAAGCTGTTTCCTTTGGAAAAGTATTGGAGGTCATGTGACAAATCAAAGCATTGCTATTGGTTCCCTATACTCTTCCCTCTTTTTTAAAGTATTGCATCACTCAAAAAGATGCATTGTAGAAATTTGACAGGCCAAAAATCTCATATATAAGGTGCTTAAAAAAGACATTCAGACATTATGCACATTAAATAAATAGTCAAAAAAAAGATAATAAATAGCTTAAAGGTCAAAGATAAAGTGGCCATGGATGCAAATTATGTGTTATTGTCCATTTAGTGATGTATTGCTGCAGGAAAGAAAGTGTTCTGTAGTCTGTTTGTCCATGTTTGTGTGTTTGTGTGTTACCTGAGGTCCTCCTGTGGAGTTCTGCTGCTGGAGTCTCTTAACACACGTCTGTTTATAATAGTCAAAGATCATGAGAGCAGCGTAGACTTTCCCCACCGTCAGCTCATTGTCTGCAGGAGGAGAGATTAGAAACAGGATGTTCCTCCATGTGGACAGTAGATGGAGCCAGAATAAAATATAACAGAGATCTGAGCTGCTCTGACAGGTTAACAGTCATTAAGACTCATTATCACTTGTCTGTTATTGAACCATCAAAGTGTTGAGAAGAAGGAAAAGTTTGTGTTGAAAACAAGCTGAAATGACGCAAAACTACACTGGCAGGATGTTTAACCCTTTGGAGTTTGGGTCTATTTTGTTGGTTTTTGACTCTTTTTCATTCTGTCTGTATATGCAACTTAAATAATAATCACCATGTCATGCTGGTAGCATCTTTTTCAGCTCAACCTCATTATTATTTATATAATTTTGACTTACTGGATCAACACACAAAAACACACACATTTTTTTTTCACAAAAAACACAAATAAAAAATATACAAAAAACACTTTTTTCTAAAAACAAAAATCACACAGAAACAACCATAAACACACAAGAAACACACAAAAACACACCAAAAATACAAAAAAAAATCCATAAAAAACACACATAAAAACACAGAAAAAAACACACAAGAAACACATAAAAAATTCAAAAAACACAAATAAAAAACATACTTTTTTAAACAAAAAACACACAGAAACAAACAAAAGATACATAGAAACACACCAAAAAATAGAAAATAAAAAAACCCATAAAAACACACAGAACACAGACATAAAAACCATAAAAAACGAAAATTACAAAAACACACAAAAAAAAAACAGATGAAAACACAAAAAAAATACAAAAAACACACAAAAAATAGCCCAAAATTACACACAAAACCAGTAAACACAAAAGATTGCATTAAACATGTTGCAACACTGCAAAATCTGCAAGTTTCTGCAAAAACAGTAAAGTCATGTTCCACTTGGTGGTGGTGATTTGAACCTTTGCTGAAAAAGAGTTGAGGCTCTAAATGTGACATGGAAACTTGTGTAAAAGCCAAAACTTTAGAGTTGAGCTGACAGCAGGAAACATGCTGCTGAACCTTTTTACCTCATGAAGAAGTCATTAGAGTTAAAAACTTGTTTTGATAAATTCAATAACAGACAGAAACTAGAGAAGAATCTCTCAGCATCTCAGCAGGTTAATCTAATTTATGACATCCTAAAAGTCTTGTTTTCTATTTAGCTGGTGTCCAAAACAAATCAAATACTTTACAGAAATATGTAAACTTGTCTCAGCATCTAGACATTTCATTGTTAATTCCAGACTGAAAGAAAAATAAAATAAAAGTATCTCTCAGCTCAACAGACTCTTTAAAATGTTTCTTTTCTTTTAGTAAAATAAAACATGTAGGGAGTCAAAAAGACAAGGCAGACAGAAATAACCAGGAGGGAGGTCTGTGCATGTTGCTAAATAAAGAATAACCGGAAAACTAACAGGAAGAGGTCAACAAGGAGACAAGCAAACAACTGGGGGTGTGTTCCAATACGCTCACTACCAGGCTATTAATGCCAGGGAAAGATTTAGTTTGTCCCAGTTCAATGGATGTCAAAAGCACAAAAACACCAGGATGTCCTACTGCATCTGGGAGCATTTTATAGCACGTGGATATTCTGACCTAAAATTAATGTACAAATAGACGTTAAACAATACAGCAAGTAAAAACTGTGCTCCGTTTCTCCACCCACAGTTGTTTCATCAAGTTGGTTTTATGTCGTCTTGATTACTGTTCAGTTGTTTGGTCTGCTGCATCAAACAGGCTTTAAACAAATTACAAGTGGCTCAAAACTATCTGCTAAATAATTACTACTCAAGACTCCTAAATATTTTTATAATACTATAATTTAGAATTTTAAAAGACAAAAAATGACGAAAAAAAGACACAATATGACCAAAAGACACAAAATGAGAAGACAGAATGACCAAAAAAAAACCCCACAGAAGACACAAAATGACAAAAAAAGACAAAAAATGACAAAAAAAAGACATAAAATGACTAAAAAAGACACAAAATGACAAAAAAAGACATAAAATGACTAAAAAGACACAAAAAGACATAAAATGACTAAAAAGACACTAAATGGCTAAAAAGACACAAAATGACCAAACATAGACACAAAATGACTAAAAAGAGACACAAAACTACAAAAAAAGACACAAAATGGCTAAAAAGACACAAAAACACACAAAATGATGAAAAAGACACAAATGACCAAAAAAAGACACAAAACGACTTGCAAAAACACGAAAAGACATGAAAAGGATTCAAAAATGGACAAAATAGCCCAATAAGACTCCATAGAGTTAAAAACATGCTATAATGTGATTCAGTAGAACTGAACCAGAACCAAACAGAACCAGAACGGCGTCTCACATTTGGGCGGCGTCACCAGCAGGTCGACAGTCTTCTGCGACAGGTTCGGCCAGACTCGGTTGATCTCCCTCTTCAGGTCGGCGTCACACAGATGCTGAGCCAGAACGCCTGAGGAGGAAAAAACAAAACCACGTCACATCAGATCACATCAGATCACTCTGAGACCAGAGCTCCAGGGCTCTGGATCCAGTGGATCCACTGGATCTAGTGGATCCAGTGGTTCTCGTCTCTCACCGGAGGCCAGTTTGATCTCCAGCGCCGTGCGGATCAGAGCCATCAGCGTCGACGTGAAATGAACCGTCTTGTCTTCAGCGATCGGCATGTTCATCTTCACCAACCGCTGAGGGGAAGGGAGAGAACGGGCGGGACTTAAATCAGATACAAATAGGCTGCAGCTGGAGGGTTGATGATGTCACTATGGGTTGATGATGTCACTACGGGTTAATGATGTCACTACGGGTTGATGATGTCACTACGGGTTTATGATGTCACTACGGGTTGATGATGTCACTACGGGTTGATGATGTCACTACGGGTTGATGATGTCACTACGGGTTCATGGTGTCACTACGGGTTGATGATGTCACTACGGGTTCATGATGTCACTACGGGTTCATGATGTCACTACGGGTTCATGATGTCACTACGGGTTAATGATGTCACTACGGGTTGATGATGTCACTACGGGTTAATGATGTCACTACGGGTTGATGATGTCACTACGGGTTTATGATGTCACTACGGGTTGATGATGTCACTACGGGTTGATGATGTCACTACGGGTTGATGATGTCACTACGGGTTCATGGTGTCACTACGGGTTGATGATGTCACTACGGGTTCATGATGTCACTACGGGTTCATGATGTCACTACGGGTTTAATGATGTCACTACGGGTTTAATGATGTCACTACGGGTTGATGATGTCACTACGGGTTCATGATGTCACTACGGGTTAATGATGTCACTACGGGTTAATGATGTCACTACGGGTTTAATGATGTCACTACGGGTTGATGATGTCACTACGGGTTGATGATGTCACTACGGGTCGATGATGTCACTACAGGTTTAATGATGTCACTACGGGTTAATGATGTCACTACGGGTTAATGATGTCACTACGGGTTGATGATGTCACTACGGGTTGATGATGTCACTACGGGTTCATGATGTCACTACGGGTTCATGATGTCACTACGGGTTGATGATGTCACTACGGGTCAAATAAAAAGGAGAGTTGTTTGGTTCCACGTTGAGGTGGAATGTGGTTTTTGTGATCTGCACCCTGAAACTATCTCACATTTATTTTATTTATCTTGTGAATTCACAAACAAACTCAAACTTTGCAAACATAAATATTCTCACTGGTTTTACTTTATAAAGATGAGTCATATTTGGCTGTTTTGATCACTAAAAGAAGGATGCTGATGCATATTTTCTTATAAATATATATATATATATTTTTGCCAAATATTTTTGTACACAAATGCAAATTTTCAAGTAAAAGAAAACATGTATTTTTGTTGAAGTCAGAATTTGAACAGTATATCTCAACTCTATACTATCGTTTCTCGTGAAATTCTGGGAAAATATATCGTCCGAAAGAACGTGTTATGTTGACAGAACTATATGTAACTTGTGAATTTCTTGTTTTATTTGTGAAACAATCTCAAACCAAAGACATTAGAGAAGCTGAACCAGCCACTGTTTGGCTTTCTGTCTGTTATTATATTATCTTATTGCTTGTTAATCATTTCCAGTCAAATCTTTACTCCGTTTGTCAATAAATAATGTGACTCTCGGCCTCCAAACACGCTGTTATTTGAAGCCAACAGCTCTAAAGAGATGAATCCTTGCAGCTCAGTGCTGTTTGTGCTGCTGCTGCTGTTGCTATGTTACTATTGCAAATCCACCGGAAGTGAAGCGTGCATCTGCTAAAAGCTGAAATATGATTAAGTTGTGATGCTGGAGAACATGCTAAGCTCTCTGTGCTGCTGCTGCTGCACGTCTTTGTCCTGGAAATAATAAAGACTTGAGGCCTGAGGAGAGAGAGAGAGAGAGAGAGAGAAAACTACCCTTCACATCACTACTGGACTTAAAAACACTGCAGCTTCACATTACTCAGATCTTTTTTTACTGTTTGTATATTAAAGAGCTTTGGCTTGGTGAAATAATTCCTCTCCATGCTAGCTGTAAAGATATTAGTGCGACCACACTGTAAAAAGTAAATCCACATTTATCATCACTTGGTGCAAAAATGCATTCTACACTGCAAAAAACATGAAGCTTACCAAATATTTTCTATTTATATCTAGCAATAGAATATTTATTATCTTGTTTTGAGTATAATTTACTTACTGACCATAGCTTTATGTGCTTATTTTAACAACGTGTCTTTTTGTAACAGAAATGAGTGAATAACCTCTTTACAGGGATTTCAGTCTTGACTAAAGCACTAAAAAAAAGACACAAAATTACAAAAAAAGACACAAAAAGACAAAAAAGACACAAAAATGAGACAAAAAGACAAAAAATAGACACAAAATGACTAAAAAAAGACACAAAATGACTGAAAAAAGAGACAAAAAATAGACACAAAATGACTGAAAAAAGAGACAAAAAATAGACACAAAATGACCACAAAAAGACAAAAAGACAAAAAATAGACACAAAATGACTAAAAAAAGACACAAAATGGCAAAAAAGACACAAAAAAGAGACAAAAAGACAAAAAATAGACACAAAATTACAAAAAAAAAGACACAAAATGAACAAACAAAAACAAATATTTTTATTATGTAACAAATTGAGTGAATAACCTCTTCACAGGGATTTCAGTCTGGTGTAAAGACTTGTTTTTAGGATTGGCATTGTGAGCTTTTTCATGCTTTTCAATCTATTCAACTGTTGAATATGGTGAGTTTTTACCTAAAATTTTGGCTCCAGTTGAGAGTTTCAGTTGCATGGAGTTTAAATGTTATTTCAAAAGCATTTTCTGCACCAAAACGTGCTCGTTTCAAGTATTTCTGGCTTATTTTAATAAGCTTTTCAAGCCACGATTGCTCAAAATAAGCATATTTGGATTTATTTTAAGACATCATTGTTTTTCCAGTGCCGAGATATTTTTACTTATTTAAATAATTCTTACTAAGAAACATTTACTTACTACACTGGCAGATAATTTGACTTGTTTCAAGCATGTATTTGCTTTATTCTAGTTATTTATTTCTTATTTTTTGTCAGTTTGTTTTGCAGAGAAGTTCAGCTGAAGCTAATAAATAATACATTCAAACCGTTAAAGACATAATGTGTAAGTTTTTCCTACTAAATAATGTATAGACTCATATAAAAATAATCAAGTGGTGTCTGTGTCTGTATTTATTCTGTTTATTTTGCCGTATTCTCGACATAAAAACAATATTTTATCAAAAATAAATAAAGAACTCTACCAGTGATGTTTAAATAGTTCCTAATAAACCATTCCCAGTTACCTTGCTTCAGTCATTTCTAACATTTTCAACACTTTCAAACATTTGCAGGTTCTTGCTTCTCCAATGTGATGATTTGCTGCTTTGTTTCTGTTTTATATCCTTATAAAAAAGACCCAGAATCTTTGGGGTTTGGACTATTTTCTAGCATTTTACAGCCTAAATGATTAATCAGTTAATTAAAAAAGTTATGGCCCGCCTAAATTACAGTGTGCTGCTTGCAACTAAAATCTAGTAATTTACTCGTAACAATTGCTCGGCAGCACAGAGACTCAATTATTATTAATTCATCAGAATTTCTACAGTCGGCTTAGGAATCCATAATGCATCAGACATTAATGGTGAAATGTAGAAATTGATGAGCATAAATCCAGAGCATGCAGAACTCCTGGATCAATGCTGCCATGAGATGATTCATGCATGTTGGAGTTAGAACGGCACACTGACAGGGAGGCTGAGATAGAGATATAGATATAGATATAGAACTGGTAATAAAGGGAAAAAAAAAGACTGAAAGGCGAGATAAAAAACCCAGAAGAATTAAAGTGAAAGTAAAGTAAAAGTAAAAGAAAAAAAGAAAGTAAAAAAGACACAAAATGACCAAAAAATAATGTAAAATGAATTAAAAAGACACAGAATTCCCAAAAAATGATGCAAAATTAATAAAAAAGAGACACAAAATTACCAAAAAACGATATAAAATGAATTAAAAAAAGACACAAAATTACTAAAAATGGATTGGAAGGATGTGGTGAAGATATGCTTTAACTGGCATCTACACATGTAAACTGTTGCAGTTTATCAGACAGATAAAGAAACAGAAACATCATCAAAAAGCATCTTTGCACGCATGCCTGCAGACTCAACACACTGCAAGAAAGGGGATAAAAAAACAAGATAAAAAGACTAAATCTGAGGGAAATTATCTTGCTTCATGGATTTATTGGATTAAGATTATTAAATCTAGAAATAAGCATGTTGAACGCTTAAAATCATCAGGTCACTCTGCTCGGGCCAGTTCATCACTGCTGGCAGCTTTAATTTATCTGGTTTTAAGAGTTAATTTATTATTTTAAGTGTTCAACATGTTTATTTCTAGATTTACAAGAGTTAATTTATTATTTTTAGGACATTTTTTCCTTTTTTCTGACTATTTTTTCCCTGTTTTTCTGACTATTTTTTTCTGTTTTTCTGACTATTTTTCTGTTTTTCTAACAATTTTTTTTCTGTTTTTCTGACTATTTTCTGTAGCCTGGGTATACCCAGACTGCCTTGCGCGCTCGAATTTGATTTCGAACCTCCAGGCGGTCTGGAAACTAAGCGATTTCCCTAGCCCTGTTTTAGGGATCCAATCACAGAGCGGGGAGGGACGGTGAGACGATGACGCGTACTACTCGGCACTTGGAAGCTTTCCGGATCCAACATGGCTGCTGCAGACGCGAAACTCTCTTTAGCTGTAGATGGTGTTTTAAATAGTTTAGAGCGAAAGTTGAAAGGCGAAAGGTCTCTCGGCAGCTCCGCTGTCCCCCGGCTCGTAGCGAGATCACCGGTAGTGGGGCTATTAGCGCCGCACGGGCGGTTTCTGCGGCTCGTTGCGCCGAGCCGGTGAGACCGCTGGTCACCGCCGGTGATCTCGCTACGAATCGGGGGACAGCGGAGCCCCCAGAGACCCGCAGCAGCTTGTTTGTTGCCCATAAAATCAGTGGATGTGTGGCTGAATGACATGAGGGGGAATAAAGCGTGAAAATAAATAATCTTGCAGAAAGCGAGAACTGGAGAAGCAAAGCAGCAGCAACACTCTCTCACAGACACACACACAACAAACATCCATCTCTGTCGCTCTACTACGTCATCTGGTATAACTGATCTGATTGGCTAAGAGCTACCTACAGACGCTTTGATAGACATTCTAAGCGTCCAATAAACGGCTCCGGAGGATCGTAAACCACACCTCCTCTACGGAGAAAAGCATTGAAGGTGTCCAGACCTAATCTCCAATGAGATTTGGTCTGGTGTTAGCCAGGCTATATTTTCTGTCCTTTTATTCTGACTATTTTTCTGTTTTTCAGAGTATTTTTTTCTGCTTTTCTGACAAATTTTTCTGTTTTTCCAACTATTTTTTTTCCTGTTTTTTGACTATTTTTCTGTTTTTCACAGTAATTTCTTTCCTGTTTTTCTGACTATTTTTTCCCTGTTTTTTATCTTGTTTTAAATGTTAATTTCTTATTTCAAGCGTTCAACATGCTTATTTCTAGATTAATAATCTTAATGTAATAAATCTTGTCAAGGTAAATCATCTGTGCATGCAGCAAGATCATTTCCCTCAGATTTACTGTTTGATCTGGTTTTTAAACACCTTTCTTTTTGCAGTGCATGCACATACACACAGGTAGACACGGTGAAGTGGGAGGAAGGAGAATAAAGAAGAAAATAAATCCCGAGAGAGGGTGAAAGAAAGATCATCCAAAACAGAAAAGTGGATGTTCGCCCGGAGAGAGAAGATGAGAGGGTAACGGGGACAGATGTGACTATCAGGGAGAAGTTAACAAGGAGCGAGAGGGAGAAGTAGAGAAACAGAAGACGGGGAAAGCTTTGCTGCTCTGTGTGTCTTTGTTCATGACGATTCACTAAAACAGAGTTATATTTGGATGTGGACCACGTCAGAGCCAGACGGGTTTAGCTGGGGCAAGGGCAGAGCTGCTTTAACTTAATTCATCTAGACAGCTGTGATGCACTAAAACCTTCACATGAAGTGTGAGAGGTGAGCAGCTGCAGCAGAGAATACCTGAGGATTGTTGACTCCACTGGTAGGAAGTCTAGCAGGAGATAAACGTGATGAGAAGAAGATGGAGACGGTGTTCTTGAACGCCCCGTCTCTGGAACCAGCTTCATCAAAAACGCTCCAACTATCGCCATTTTCAAAACAAAAGTTAAAGCAAACTCTTTCTGGATGCTTTCTGTAGTTAATGCACATTGTTTTTATGTTTTATGTCTTTTTTTTATTCTCTCAATTTACTTTTAAACTGCCTCTTTGCTGTTGGTGTTCCATGTAAATATATATATATATGTTTTTTTTTTTTTTTACTTTTTACCTTTATTATTGCTAAAACTGTGTATGGTTCCATATTTTTATTTTTTTATTTTGTCATTGTTTTTGTGTTAAGCACATTGAATTGCTACGTGTATGAAATGTGCTGTAAAAATAAATATGCCTTGCCTTGGTAAGTTATTTCAAGATAATTATAATTTCACATTATAAAGTTATAACGTGAAATCATCACATTATTTCATGATAATGATGTTTTCATGTTATAACTTGATTTATAGCATTAGCCTGCTAGCGTTAGCCTGCTAGCATTAGCCCGCTAGTGTTAGCCCACAAGCGTTAGCCTACTAGCATTAGCCCGCTAGCGTTAGCCTACTAGCGTTAGCCTACTAGCGTCAGCCCGCTATCGCTAGCCTGCTAGCGTTAGCCCGCTAGCCCGTATCAATAACATTGCAGTTAAACAAATCAAATAAATTAATGATTCACATTTTAGTTGGTCTCTCTCAACGGCACCCAGTTGGTCTTGGTCTTGCTAGCCTGCTAACGCTAGCACGCTATGCTCGTTATAATGTTATAACGTGAAATTATCATTGAATATAACGTGATAATACAACAAGCATGTCCAGATGTGTGCATCACTTTTAAGTGTCCTCTGGAAACACTTCTGTTGTGTTGTGGTCTTTGTTTTCTAAATGCTGCTCTTGTGTTGTCAGACTGATGAAGATGTTTTCTCAGTTTGCTTGTGTTTTGTGTATTTTCATGTGTTTTCTTAAGTTGCAGCGCTGTGAGCTCTCAGGGACACCGTATGTAAGCCCCATTTGCAACTTCAGCACCAAATGTTACTCCTTAGTGATTCAGTAACATGGTGTTCCCAATGCAAACCTGGTAAACAAGAATACAGCCACACTGGGTTGATAGTTTAAGCTAAATGCTAACATCCGAATGTTAACATGATCACTATGACAATGTAAACATGTTGATGTTAAGAAGGTAAATTTTAGCGTGCTACCATGCAAAAAAGTAGTTATATGCCAATGAAGCTTCATGAACCATTTCCTTTATTTTCTGATCCCACTAGATGGTGCTCTCTGTTCAACAAAGAGCAGAAAGTTCACTCAATTACCATTTCTTGAGCCTTTTTCTTTAAACCAAACGCGCCATCTAGTGGACTCAGAAGATAAAGGGAAATGGTTAATGAGGCTTCATTGGCACATCACTACTAAATAGCATTAAACACAAGCTACATGTGAGGCTGATGATGTTCACTCTTAGCTAACTGTGTTTATGTGGCCATAAACCAGTAAAGTATTGGACAAAGTTAACTCTGGGCCTGATGAGAAGTTCAGTGATCATCATGATGATCACTAATCATGGTGACAGAAAGAAGGAAATTTCATGGCAATCCATCAAACAGTTGTCGAGGCGTCTCACTCTGAACCAAATATGTCAATCTGATGGTGGCTGATGGTTCAAAATTTCATGGCAACTCACGCAGACATTGAAATCCCTAAAGCTGCTCATCAACAGGCTGTAACAGAGGAACTGTTCGGGGAGGACCAAAGTTTTAGATCTTCTTCACTGGCAGCTACGCTACAGGCCAAAAGTTTGGAAGAAACTTAAATTTTCTGGCTTTCTTAAAAACCAGTGTGTAATGTGTGTATTTCTGGATGTGTTTACTACATGATCAGACTTTACCTTTATTGAATTGAACCATTTTCCTCCATTGACCTTTAGGTAAACATTGATGTTATCAGACCATTGGTGAATAAATGTTACCAAAAGAAAAGAAGGGCTTAGTTTTAGGGTGGAGGAGATTAGGAAGAGTCACAACTTCAGTTCAAAAGTTTAAAAAAACAAATCACAGTTTGTATTATTCACTTTAGCTCTTTGGCTTTTGAGAGTTTGGAGACAAAAATGACCAAAAAAGACAGAAATTGACAAAAAAAAAGACATATAATGAGCAGAAAAGACGGAAAGTGACCACAAAAAGACACAAAATGGCCAAAAAAAGACATAACATGAGCAGAAAAGACGGAAAGTGACCAAGAAAGACACAAAATGACCAAAAAAATATAACATGAGCAGAAAAGACGGAAAGTGACCAAAAAAAGACACAAAATGACACAAAAAGACACAAAAAAGACACAAAATGACAAAAAAGACACAAATTGACAAAAAAAGACATAAAATGACCAAAAAAAGACACAAATTGACAAAAAAAAGACACAAATTGACCACAAAAAGACGCAAAATTACCAAAAGAAGACACTAAATGACAAAAAAAACACACAAACTTTTGGATCCAAAAATCCCAATAAATCTCAACTGTGTTCATATCTCTGACAAAAAAAACCCCAAAGACCTGATAACCAAAGACCTGAGTCAACATGTGTTCTAATAAGTGACTCTTCATATCAAAATCACCTTGATTCTGTTGCAAAGTCTAGCAATGATGATCTTTTTCTGTAAAAAATTTGATCTTGCTTCCAAACTTTTGGCCTGTAAACGGCTCCTGAGAAAATATTTGTCTCTTTATCTGCTTGATGTTTGACTCTCCTCTCCTGATAGTCTCTAACTTCATCTCTCTGCTGTTTGAAGCTGACCAGGTAGAGTATAGAGCTGTAAACAGGGTTGAAGAGAGCTCTGAGACGGCCATAAAACCAAACCTACGAGCTAAAAGAGGCTCATTAAAAACACTTTGTGGGGACGTGTCAAACATTATAGCTCGGCCCTCTGATCTATTTTTATTTCTAAGCTTCTCTGCTGGATGGAGTTTACAACAAAGCCTTGCAGAGCAGAACAAGACGAACAGAAAGAACAACACTGACAGAAGCCTGGAGATGTTTGACAGGAGAAGCAGGAGAACCAGGAGGAGGAAGAGGAGGAGGAAGAGGAGGAAGGAGTGGTTCTACCTTATAGGCGACTCGGGGCGGACATTTCTTCCCCAACCCGAGAGGAGGGGACATGTCCCGGAGCATCTCGTACATATCACGGTAATTCATGCGGCCGCTTCCCGGAGGGAAAGATGGTAGGAGGAGGAGGAGGAGGAGTTCCCATGTGAGGAAGAGGAGGAGGAGGAGGAGTAAAACGGGGGTTGGGGAGGAGTTATAGAATAAAAAAAAAGTGACAATGAGAAGGAGGGGGAGAGAAGAGGGAGAACACAGAAATCCTTGTTAATAAGATTTCCAGGAAATCATGATGTGGAATTCCATCCTGGTCGGGTTTAAGGAGTCAGGAGTGGATCCCGGAGGAGGAGGAGGAGGAGGAGGGGGAGGAGGAGGAGGAGGAGGTTTTCCCTGTGCAGAGATGCTGGATGGAGGATCATGGTGAGATATATGCTGGTAACAAGAGAGCATTTATAACGAAGGCTTACTGCAGCGAAAATCCATCTTTTAAACCATCTGAAACAAGCTGAAGGTTTGTTGGTTGGCTCTGAAAAGTTTGTAGGTTGGATTCATTCAAAGTTTTAGTTGATGGCAACTCATTCACAGCATAAAAAGACTCAAAACGTCCATAAATAAATTATGCCTTTTCAGTAGATTATTATGGACACTGGATGCATGTGTGTTGTCAAGAAACTATAACAATTTTGAAAGTAAAGATTTTTAAATTTTCATTAATTCATTTGTTTTCTTCCAAAGAACACTGTTGGGTTGTTCAGGGATTTTGGGCAAATTTTGGGCTATATAAATAAAATTGACTTGACTTGACCTTTTCCATATGCTGACTTTGTCACTCTTTATACCACATAATCTGACTACATAGTGAATTACTTAATGAGACTTTGATTTGTGAAATTGGTGGATCTTTTCAAACAATCTGAAACAAGCTGAAGGTTTGTTGGTTAGTTGTAGTTTGGATTCATAGAAAGTTATAGTTGAAGGCAACTCATTCACAGCATAAAAAGACTCAAAACCTCCATTAATAAATGACGCCTTTTCAGTAGATTACTATGTAAACTAAATGCCGCTCATTGTGTTTTAATTTTCATTAATTCATTTGTTTTCTTCCAAAGAATAGTGTTAGGTTGTTGAGGGATTTTGGGCAAATTTTAGGCTATATAACTAAAATTGACTTGACTTGACCTTTTCCATATGCAGACTTTGTCACTCTTTATACCACATCATCTGACTACATATAGTGAATTACTTAACATACGTATAAATACAAACTGTGAGACTTCATTTTGTGAAATTGGTGGATCTTCCCTTTGATGCACAACATGGTCTAAAGTAACCCGATATGTATGAGTTTTTATGTTCTATATCTTTGCAATAAATTATTTTCATCATTCAGTATTCCAGGTTTTCCTCAATTAGTTTGTTTCTGATCATCATACATCCTAATTTTATGTTTTCCTTCATTCATTTTTTAATAAAATCCCTTTTTGTGTCACTACTCTTCTAATGCACAACATGGGTCAAAAATGACCCATATCCATTTTTTAGCTAAGTAGCTTGCTAAGCTAGCTACTAAGCTAACTTCTTGGCTAAGTAGCTTGCTAAGCTAACTACTTAGGTAACTTCTTGGCTAAGTAGCTTGCTAAGCTAACTTCTTGGCTAAGTGGCTTGCTAAGCTAACTACTAAGCTAACTTCTTGGCTAAGTAGCTTGCTAAGCTAACTACTTAGCTATATTCTTGGCTAAATAGCTTGCTAAGCTAACTACTTAGGTAACTTTTTGGCTAAGTAGCTTGCTAAGCTAACTACTTAGCTAACTTCTTGGCCAAATAGCTTGCTAAACTAACTACTTAGCTAACTTCTTGGCTAAATAGCTTGTTAAGCTAGCTACTTAGCTAAGTTATTGGCTAAGTAGCTTGCTAAGCTAACTTCTTAGTTAGCTTAGCAAGCTACCTAGCCATGTAGTTAGCCATGTTATAATACAAAAACATGTTTTCTTCACAAAGTATGAGAAGCAAAATGGAAATAATGATCTGTTGTTATCAAAAACAGGATATTTAAAGAATACTTGGAATATCAAATCATAAAATAAGTTGATATCAAAAGATAGAGCACAGAAACACACAGCAGCATTAAATAACATGGGGATTAATGTGACCCATGTTGTGCATCAAAGGGATAATACATTTTTATTATGTCCCATAGCTGTTAATATTCTTGTCTACACCGTTCAGAAAATATGTTTTTGGAACATACTTTCCATATGGTTTAACAGGGGATTAGTGGATTATGCTTTTCTGTGACTATTTTGATTCTTTTCTCTTTCTTTTTTGCCATCAATCATTGGAATCCAAGCCGAGAATAGCAACTGTCCTTGTCAAAGAAGCAGCTCCACACTTCTTTTTAAGAGCCTCCTCTCCAGGTTGTTATCATGTCCGTCTACAGATGGATTTCCTGTGGAGTATCCCTTTAAGATGCCCTCTGAATCTGCATGCTAAGAGACATTAGCAGTAACCAAAGTGGAAACAAGGCACACAATGCTCTCCTGTTTCACTGCTGCTGTGTTTAGAAGCAGCACAAACAGAATCAACATCACATTAAATGTCTTTTTGTTGGAGGCTGACTTGTGGCATTGTTTCCTGCCCTCGCCATGGTTACCTGCCAGCTGGTTAGTGGAGGATCAAGGTGTGTTTGTGTGTTTGTGTGTGTGTGTGGTTCAGGTCATTCTCTGCCACCGCAGCGAATGAGAACAGACATCCACAGTCCCAAACCACCACGGCCCCTTTGGAGAACAAAAGGACTGTGTGGGAGTGCAAACCTTATAAGCCACCCTGTTGGGGCACTTCTTGCCCAGGCCCAGGGGAGGGGAGATAAAACGCAACAATTTGTACATATCCTGATAGCAAATCCTCCCGCTGTAAAAGATAAGACACGTTCAAAAGGTTAGGACACACATTATTTCATCTCTTCATATCTAGAATAACTTGGGTAACACTTTATATTAGGGAACATATATATTTAACATTAATTTGCTGCTTATTAGCATGCAAATAAGTAACATATTGTCTCTTAATGAGTCATTATTAAGTAGTTATAAACCCTTCGGAGTCTTGGGCTATTTTGTCCATTTTTTAAATACTTTTCATTCTGCCACCTGGGGGAAAAAAAATGTGTAACATGCATATTTAACATATTTAACATTGCTATGATACTTTAATTTTTTGCACAATCTCATTTATGTAACCTGATGATTATTTTTTCACTTTGATTTACTGGATTAACATTTTGAACCCAAAAGAAACTAAAAAACAACAAACGTTAAAATCTGATTTTGAAAATTGTGTTTTTTTCCCCCTTTGGTAACAATAACACTCAATGAGTTTTAAATGTTGCAAATGTGTTTACAGGTTGCAAGTATAACATATAAGTTCTACATTTTATACGATATATATTTGACGATATATGGATTTGATATATTTGGCCAAAACTTTAGATTTCACTGACTCAAGAGGATTAATGCCTTATTCTGCATGGCCTTATTATACAACCAGTAAGACATTAACTAAGAGTTTTCCCTCAATAACCTCAGAATTATTGACTATTAGTAGTAAGTAAGGAAGTTGTTGTATATGAGTTATGATCTTAATATGCTTTACTTTGTATGGACTTTATAATCTCTACATAGCGGTGAAGGAAACCATGGAAACAGAAAATATCAAACACCTTCTCCAGACCTTTGACTGACTGGTGGCTCCTTTTGGTTATTGATACATGTGGGCCGCTGGAGGCAGTATCAAAATGACCAAAAAAAGACACAATATTACTAAAAAAAAAGACACAAAATGACTGAAAAAACACTAAATTACTTTAAAAAAAGACACAAAATGACAAAAAAGACACAGAATTAAAATTGTGACATTAATAGTGCTGTTTAACAATAAATTATTTTTTAGATTTGTTTTTAAGTAACAAAATAATATTAAATCAATAATAAATAAAAACAAATAACCATTTGCCTTTTTGTTTTCATCTCCATAAGATATATCAAAACTGTGACTTTAAAAGTTCCGTTAGACAACAAATTCCATTTCAGATTTGTTTTTAAGTAACAAAATAATAATAAATCAATAATGGACGGCTTCTCAACAAGCTACTGTAGCTGTAGAACACTAAAAAACACAATTATGTACTTGAGAAAACATACATGAACATTACTAGAACTACTTATTTGCATGCTAATAAGCAACTAATTCATGTTGAATATGTATTCCCTAATATAAAGTGTTACCATAACTTGTTATCTGTCAGTGGACATTAATACTCAATGAGTAGCAGCATAAAGAAAACAAAACCAGATGTGTACATTTGTTGTGTTTATTTTATCGATTGAAAGGTCTAATTTCATTAATGATTCACTGTTTCTGACTTACTTAAAGACATAAAGGGGAGTCTGACACATTATCTCTGCATGGCTTTTCTCTATTTTCTCCCCATTTTCCTTTTTTATTACTCATCAAAACAAATCCTCAGTATCTGCTGAAGCCAGATTATTACAAACACTGAGGTCTGCTGGCAGTTTTAGACAGATTTTTAAATAACAAAAGGGATGAAATCTCCAGAATAATTATTTAATTCTTCATTATTTTTTTTAACTTACTTTAAAAATAGTGTTTGAAAACCAGGAAAACTTTTCAGCTGACATTAAAGTAGTCAAAGTTAATTATATTAGTCTAAATATGGATGTTCATGTTCATTTTCAAAATCAAAATAAATATTTTTTTTATGTTAAACATCATCTTAAAGGGACGGCTCACCCCCAAAACAAAAATACACATTTTCCTCTTACATGTATTGATATTTGTTAATCAACATGGTTTGGTGTGAGATATCAGAGATTTATGACTTTAAAAACGTTGCATTTTATAAACTCAAAAGCAACGTCTTTTACCAGAAAACATGACCCAGTTGCTCAATATAATCCACGGAGCAGTTCAATGTAGCTACTATTTTATTTCTACCAAACTACAGCTGCCAGCTGTTTCTCTGTGCAGAAGAAGGAAGAAGCTAGAAGACATCATTAATGTTTACGTCTCTGCTCAGAGCTCCACCTGGCCTTCACCGACAACATGTCACTTCAAAGAGACACATGACAACCAGTCAGAGACACAAAACAACTTTAAAGAGACACAAAAAGACTACAAAGAGACACAAACAAGAACAATGAAACCTTAAATTACCACAAAGAGACACAAAACAACTACAAAGAGAAACAAAGACACTACAAAAAGACCAAAATAATAACAAAGAAACCCCAAAATACCACAACGAGACACACATCAACTGCAAAGAAACAAAACAAAGAGACAGAAAATGACTACAAAGACACACAAAATTACCATAAAGAGACAGAAAATGACTACAAATTGACACAAAAAGATGTCAGAAACCAAACAACTACAAAGAGACACAAAATGACCACACAGAGACACAAAACAACTACAAAGAGACAAAAAATGATCACAAAGAGACACAAAACAACTACAAAGACAGACAAAATTACCACAAAGAGACACAAAACAACTACTAAGTGACACAAAATAACTACTAAAGTGACACAAAATAACCACAAAGAGACACAAAAAGACTACAAAGAGACACAAAACAACAACAAAGAGACACAAAAAGACTACAAAGACACACAAAACAACAACAAAGAACCCCCAAATTACCACAAAGAGACACAAAACAACTACAAAGAAACACAAAAAACTACAAAGAGACACAAATCAACTACAAAGAGACACAAAACAACAACAAAGAGACACAAAAAGACTACAAAGAGACACAAAACAACAACAAAGAACCCCCAAATTACCACAAAGAGACACAAAACAACTACAAAGAAACACAAAAAAACTACAAAGAGACACAAATCAACTACAAAGAGACACAAAACAACAACAAAGAGACACAAAAAGACTACAAAGTGACACAAAATAACCACAAAGAGACACAAAAAGACTACAAAGAGACCAAAACAACAACAAAGAACCCCCAAATGACCACAAAGAGACAAAAAATGACCACAAAGAGACACAAAACAACTACAAAGAGACAAAAAATTACCACAAAGAGACAAAAACATCAACAAAGAGACACAAAACAACCACAAAAAGAGTGAAAGTGAACTACAAAAGGGGCAAAACAACTACAGACAAAAAACAACAACAACCAAATGACAAGCTGCTCCCAACAAAGATAATGGATTATCTTGAGTAGAGTCATGGTTTCTTGAGACGTCATTTGAGATTTTCAAAAGTGATTTTTTTGGCAGTTTGAGCACCAAAACAACCGAAATTCCATCTAGTTCCATCAAAGAGAGACACAGACATCTCTACTGCCAAAACCTCCAAAAACCCGGTAACACCCGGCAACACCCGGCAACCCACACCTAAAAAAAAGCTCTACAGGTAAGAGTGAAAATGTGTTTTTGATTTTTTTGGGTTGAACTTTTCCTTTAAAGTCTTTAAAGGCTCCAGCCCTGTGTTTCTGTAAACCAAAATGTTAATTTTCTTCAAACGTTTGAATGTAGAAGAGACATCAAATGGTAAAAATCACTCCAAAGCATCTGCTCATTTGAAAGAAATCTGTAAAAAAAAAAACACCTGATGCATAAATACACTGGTTGCTTTAAGCCAACAGAGAAATGAGTAAAGTCAAGTGAGCGTTCCTGTAGGCACATCTCTGAGCAGCTCATTTATATTCAAAGGAATAAATAATAATTCCTCCCCCGTAATGTCTGTCAGGAGATGGCAATTTTCATATTTCACATCTCACACCTCTCCTGGAGTCCTGACTCACTGACAAGGCTCCTGCGAAGCCTTCGTTAAAACTTAATGAGCCTTACATAATCTGAGACAGATTACGCCTCACACTGTCTCACACAGAAATACACTGTAAAAAATATGTTTCATTTACAGTAAAAATGTTATGTTTCATTTACAGTAAAAAAAAAATGTTTCATTTACAGTAAAAATATTATGTTTCATTTACAGTAAAAATATTATGTTTCATTTACAGTAAAAAAATATGTTTCATTTACAGTAAAAAAACATCTGTTTAATTTACAGTTAAATACCAGCAGCTGTGGTTGCCAGAGTGGGTTTTCTACTGTAAATTTAAATGTAAATATCAGGAAACGCTGCCATTTAGACTGAATATTCCTGTTATTTTTAGGGTAATTGTGTCCTAGTGACATTATGTTTTTTTAATTTTTTAAAATAAATTACATCACATTAAAATACATTGGCACTGTGTTTGTAACAAAAGACACAAAATTACTAAAAAAGGATGTAAAATTAATTAAAAAAGACACAAAATGTATGTATAAATATGTGCATAAGTAAGATACCAGAGTTTTTTATTTTATTAGGGCCCGAGCAGGCAACGACCTGCGAGGTCCCTATTGTATTTCGAATGATTTTTTTTTTTTTTATTATTCTCGTACCCAAATGATCGCATATTTCACTGCCTGAACATACCCCAAAACTCATGAAACTTTGAATATAAGTCACACCTGGCGAAAAATTTTATAATCTATTGTCATCCTGAATTTCCACCACTAGGTGGCGCTATAATAAAGGAAAGTGCGTTTTGGCTAATAACTCCCACATATTTCATCGCACATTCAAAAAACTTATATCCACGCGTTCACTGAGTTGTGCTGAATCTCGTCATATAAGCCACGCCGATTTTCGCCTGGAGATTTTTTTCGCAAATTCGCGAAATGTCGCAAACCTACTTTTTCGAACTCCTCCTAGGCAATTTCATCGTTTTGCACCAAACTTTGCACACAGCATCTATGGACCCTCATGACAAAAAGTTATTAAAAGAATTTTGATTACCCAAAAAATACTCAAGTTATTAAATAACAACTTCCTGCAGGTGGCGCTATTTTCAACACAAAACACGAAGTGTTGCATATCTCCACATTGGTGTGTCTGAATGACATGAAACTCAGGTTACTACTTCCCCATGAGGCCCTGAGGCTCTCCGCAAAATTATGGCCGATTACCCCTAGGTGGCGCTCTTTAAATTGAAGTATTTTATTTCTCCAAATCGGTTGGTCGGATTAACACCAAACTTGGTATACTTATTGTCAATGCCCTCCTGAGGATAACCCTTGAAGATTTAATTGATTGGCCCCTAGGTGGCGCTCTGGCGGCAGTTTAATTTAATAAGTGCCACTGTGCCCACACCATAAGACTTAAGGCAATGAAATTCATAGGGGTGGTATAGACTGGTCCCCGTAATGCACAAACCCCGACGGCAGCATGCCCCGACACGCGTGTCCTGCGAGGGCCCGTTCAGTACTGCGCGCAGTCCTAGTTTTTATATATATTTTGTTATTTTTATCAAATTATTGTATTATAAATATATATTAATATTATTTTGTAATTATTAATATTGTTTGCGTGTCTGTTTGTTAATTGACTTTTAAAAATTAATAAAAAATTGACCAAACCAAAAAAGGATGTGAAATGAATAAAAAAATACATAAATTACTAAAAAAGGACATTAAATGAATAAAAAAGACACCAAATTACCAAAAAAAAAAGATGTAAAATGAATTTTTTGAAAAGACACAAAAAATTACTACATTTTTTCACAGTTTAAAAGAAAATTAATTACTCCACTGAAAAATACACTGGCACCGTGTTTGTAACAAAAATATACTGTACCGTAATGTTAAAAAAAGTTGCACCGTATTTATTACGGTAAAGTTCTGGCAACCACAGCTGCTGGTTTTTACCGTAAAAACAGCAGGGTTTTTTATTTATTTTTTATACAGTGTTTGGTATTTCTCCATTAATTTGACATGACTGTGTGTTTCCTACAGTTTTAAAGTTTTGTACTATTCCTTGATTTACGGTAATGAAATAATCATCTACAGTGATGTAACAATTTTAATTTTACGACCTATTTCTGATGCAATTTGACAGTGTTTTACTGTAATTTCTACAGACATTTTTTACAGTGTAGTATTGTGCTTCAGTCTAGTTAAACAGTGTCAGAGGGCTCTGACATCAACCTGTATCCCCGTTCAGAGACAGACGGAGGAGATTTGGCGGCGCCGGCTTAGCGGCGGCGAGGGCTGAGTGGACGCCAAGCGGAACGCCGGATTTACATGCATCAGGCGGCCGACAGGGGGCTCGTCAGCAGCCTCAGACAGCTCTGGGATCAGATTAATGTCATTCACCCCACGCTGCTGAGACCGGATTCCCCTGTTACACTTCACAAAGTTGGAACCAGGCGGCAACCTCCTGGTCTGAGCAGGGAGGCAACCCAGGAAGTGCCTTAAGCTGCATTCTACCATAAAAATTCCAGCAGGGGGCGCTAAGTGTGGCTGCAAAAGCGTTTTAGTCCATTCATTTCAATGCAAAATGAAAGAAACCCCAAATGACAACAAAGAGACACAAAAAGATGCCAGAAACCAAAAAACCACAAAAAGACACACAATGACCACAAAGAGACACACAACAAATACAAAGATATAAAAAAAACAAATACAAAGAGACACTAAACAACGACAAAGAGACACAAAAAGACTACAAAGAGACACAAAACAACTAAAAAGAGACACAAAACAACTACAAAGAAACAAAAAATGACCAGAAGAGACACACAACAAATACAAAGAGACATAAAACAATGACAAAGAGACAAAAAAAAATGACCACAAAGACCCACACAAAAATTCCAGCAGGGGGCGCTTTTGTGTCTCTTTGTAGTTGCTTTTGTGTCTCTTTGTAGTTGTTTTGTGTCTATTTGTGGTAATTTGGGGTTTATTTGTTGTTATTTTGGTGTTTTTGTAGTCTCTTGTGTCTCTTTGTAGTCATTTTGTGTCTGTCAAAAACATTTCTGAGGTAATAAATCAAGTGAGAAGTTTTCTCATTTTGCATTAAAATGAACGGACTAAAAGGCTTTTGCAGCCACACTTAGCGCCCCCTGCTGGAATGTTTGATAGAATGCAGCTTAAGGCACTTCCTGGTTTGCCTCCCTGCTCAGCTACATCCATTATTTATATAAATTTATATACATTATACATATACTACGGTAGGAACTGTTTCCTATCATACTGTACTCTCTTTAAAACACAAACAGCTTCCTCTCTACCACTGACACATTAAACTGGAGCTGTAGGGGGTCAAAGGTCACTCACCAGGCAGCGGGGTCGTACTCCGCCCACACGCGGATGAATTCATCGAGGTGATGAGGTCCCAGGATGGAGGCGTCCCGCGTCAGATACTCAAAGTTGTCCATGATGACGGCAACAAACAGGTTCAACATCTACAGGATGAAAATAAAAAAAGTGTGGAAAACAAATCAATAATGAAGATGAACAGATGTTTGTATGCATTGTAAAGAATTTACTGTGATTTTTACAGTAACTAATTGGCAGCAGTACTGTACTTAAGTACAGTTTTGAGGTACTTGTACTTTATTTGAGTATTTCCATTTTATGTAACTTTATACTTCTACTCCACTACATTTATCTGACAGCTTTAGTTACTTTTCAGGTCGAGATTTAACTTAAAACATGATACATTTAAAGGGATTAGACTTTTTTAAAAATTAATTCTTATAGCAGTATATTAAGTTATTAAATGAGCGATATCTATACAAAATTAATACATTACTTACAAAAAACATCAATACAAATAATAAACTAATAATACATTCAGAATATATAAAACCGTCTGAGTGGGTTCATTCTGCATTAAGAGTACTTTTACTTTTGATTTTAAGTACATTTTGATGCTGATACTTTTGTACTTTTACTTCAGTAAGTTTTGAATGCAGGACTTTTACTGTAGTTGAGTCATTTCACAGTATTATTTTGTTGTTTTTGGTATCATTTTATTGTATTCATTGTTTTTTTAATTATGCATTTATTACTATATTTATGTATGATTTTATTGTATTTTAATAACTGTACAGCACTTTGATGAAAAAAAACTAGTTATTTGAGGAAAACCTGCAATACTGAATGATGAAATTAATTTATTGCAAAAATATAGAATATAACAACTTAGTCGGGTCACTTTAGACCATGTTGTGCATCAAAGGGATAAAAAAAGGATTTTTTTTTTTTTACATTTAAAACTAAAATGATGAGCATTAGCTCCAGTGATCCAAGCTTGTTCACCAACTAGTAGCTGATGTTTTTAAAACATGCAAACCCACAAAACTAGAGTGTGATTTCTGTCAATCAGAAGTGTGTTTTCCTTTATACTGACCAGGAAGGAGCAGAGGAAGATGAAGGAGACGAAGTAGAAGTAGGCGAAGTCGCTCCCACACTCCTTCCCTGCTGTTCCTGAGAGTCTGTCACAGGGCCGGTTACTGAGACACGCCAGCATGATCTCATGCCACGTCTCGCCGGTCGCACTCCTGAAAAACAAAACAAAAAAAAACACATACTGGTTTTCATACATCATGGGGACTCCAGTCTTAATCATCGCTTGTGGGGACCACCCTTTCTAGAGGTTGTAGAGAGCTGAAAAAAATTGAGTGGACTTGCCATAGCTTAGTTAACCTATAAACGCCTTCAAACCTCTGAAATGATGAAGTGATGTTTTAATCAGGCTTTATGGGGACATCCGGAAAAACCAGTAAACATGCTTTCAGAGTACATCATCTACATTAATTAGCATATTTCATACAGATTATTTTCTAAGAAGCCAATTCTATAATTGTGGAATCTGCAAAAATAGTAAAACTTCAGTTCAAACCTTGAAGCAATCACACACACACATGCACACACACAAACTGGTTTTCATACATCATGGGGACTCTAATTTTAATCCTCACTTGTGGGGACCACCCTTTCCAAAGGTTGTAGAGAGCTGAAAAAAAAATGAGTCAACTTGCCACAGCTCAGTTAGCCTATACACACCTTCAAACCTCGGAAATGATGAAGTGATGTTTTAATCAGGCTTTATGGGGACATCCGGAAAAACCAGTAAACATGCTTTCAGAGTACATCATCTACATTAATTAGCATATTTCATACAGATTATTTTCTAAGAAGCCAATTCTATAATTGTGGAATTTGTAAAAAAAGTACAACTTCAGTTCAAACCTTGAAACAATCACACACACATACTGATTTTCATACATCATGGGGACTCCAGTTTTAATCATCCCTTGTGGGGACCACCCTTTCTAGAGGTTGTAGAGAGCTGAAAAAAATTGAGTGAACTTGCCATAGCTTAGTTAGCCTATACAAACCTCTGAAATGATGAAGTGATGTTTTAATCGGGCTTTATGGGGACATCCGGAAAAACTAGTGAACATGCGTTCAGGGTACATCATTTACATTAATTTGCATATTTCACACAGATTATTTTCTAAAAAGCCAATTCTATAATTGTGGAATTTGCAAAAATAGAAAAATTTCAGTTCAAACCTCGAGGCAATCTTACACACACACACACACACACACACACACACACACACTGGTTTTCATACATCATGGGGACTCCTTTTAATCCTCACTTATGGGGACCACCCTTTCTAGAGGTTGTAGAGAGCTGGAAAAAATTGAGTGAACTCGCCATAGCTTACTTAACCTATACACGCTTTCAAACCTCTGAAATGATGAAGTGATGTTTTAATCAGGCTTTATGGGAACATCCGGAAAAACTAGTAAACATGCTTTCAGGGTACATCATTTATGTTAATTAGCATATTTCACACAGATTATTTTCTAAGAAGCCAGTTCGATAATTTTGGAATTTGCAAAAAATAGTAAAACTTCAGTTCAAACCTGAAGCTATCACACACACACAAACACACACTGGTTTTCATACATCATGGGGACTCTGGTTTTAAATCTCACTTGTGGGGACCACCCTTTCTAGAGGTTGTAGAGAGCTGAAAAAAATTGAGTGAACTTGCCATAGCTCAGTTAGCCTATACAAACCTCTGAAATGATGAAGTGATGTTTTAACCAGGCTTTATGGGGACATCCGGAAAAACCAGTAAACCTTCTTTCAGGGTACATCATTTACATTAATTAGCATATTTTACACAGATTATTTTCTAAGAAGCCAATTCTATAATTGTGGAATTTGCAAAAATAGTAAAACTTCAGTTCAAACCTTGAAGCAATCACACACACACACACACACACACACACACACACACACACACACACACACACACACACACACACGGCTCATAGTATCAGTGTCACTGGATTATTTGTGGAGCAGGATTATTATAGTGAGGAAGAGGAGATTACCTGAAGAGAAGAGTCAAGGCCTGGAAAAAGGTCTGGAAGTTGTTGTGGTGATTTATTGCGGTATCGTCGTTCAGCTCGATGTTCCCAAACACCTGCAGGAGATCAAACGTTAACCCTTTGGAGTTTGGGGCTATTTTGTTGGTTTTTGACTCTTTTTCATTCTGTCTGTATATGCATCTTAAATAATGATCTCCATGTCATGCTGCTATCATCTTTTTCAGCTCAACCTCATTATTATTTTGTTATTTTGATTTACTGTATAAAAATTTTGGAACACAAAAAACACACAAAAACACAAAAAAACACACAAAAATTACAAAAAAACACACTGAAACACACAGAAAAAAAACCCCCAAGACACACACAAAAACACACATGAAAACCAAATATAACACACAGAAACACACATGAAAAACACACAAGAAACACAAAAACACACAAAAAATTAAAAAAAAAATAGAAAAACACAGAACACACACGTAAAAACCAAAAAATCGCAGAAAAAACACAGAATATACATAAAAACCACGAAAAAACAGACAAAACACAGACACAAAAAATACAATAACACTCAGAAAAACAAATAAAAAAACACACAAGAAACACACAAAAACACACATAAAAAAATTACCAAAAAGACATGAAAACACACAGAACTCACACATAAAAATTCATTCATTTTAAAAATATTCAACAATATACTATATCCTGCTATCCTTAAAATAAAATTTTTTTCATAGACTTTTACAGTATACAATGCACTACAACAGTATGTCATGCACGCCATTTAAAAAAAATAAAAGCTTCTGCCTATGTTTCCCTTTTACTAACAGCTTTGGCTGCACTAGAATAATGCAAATTACAGACAAAAATTATCACAGAAAGTCTGTACGTACATTTACAATTACTTAATATATGCATTAACAGCTATGACTTGTTTATAAATTGTACTTTTGTATCATTTACCTGAACTGTCAGTCAGTTTATGAACTTTATTTGCTTTGTCAACATGTTAGTATTTCAAACTGCAGCCAATAAATCCTCATTTATTTGAAATGAAACTGAGAGAAGATAACTGCCACAGCTTGTGATGCCCCACTGTGACTCTTGTAAAACAACCCGGAGGTGTCTTTTTAAATATTTATTTGCCCCTCGGCGTGTTCATTCTGCTGGCTTATAAACACTTTCTGCTGGACCCCAGAGAGCTTTGACAGACGTCAAATATGTAAGTAATGTCAGGACCCTGTTAACAACAGCAGCAACTGACTGATTCAGCACAAATACTGTAAAAAAAACAAACTCTTAAATCAGCTAAAAATCCACCTCAAAAAAACAAAAAAACTGTACTATCTCATGCAATCAAAGGTAAAACCCATGCAATAGGTACTTAGTTTGTGAAATATAGAATATAAAATGGAAAAAAATAGAAATGTGTGTGTGCAGCATTATTAGAGACGGATGCTTGCTGACATTATGAGGTTACAGAGGTACAGTCGTGTTTATTACAGGGCTGCTGTGCTGGGTTGGTATTTTACTGATGTAATTTATTCTGTCTTCCTCTTTTATGTGTCTCCAGAGGAGAGAAGGTCTCAGTTTGTGTCCACTGCTGAGATTTGAGCTCATACAGTCAGAGACAATAATATGGTGCCAATAAAACCAACAGTCACAACGCTGGAAAACACATTGTAGCATTAGCATAGCTACGACAGCTAGTTAGCTAAGCTAGTTATTATTCAAGGTCCTTTTACTCAGAATTGGTGGCTGTGGGCAGTGGATGTTTAGGGGGAGATAGCAGGTCAACCATAAATGCCTCATAGAAGAGGTTGACATCATCTGAAAGCTGAGAACCTGAAGATTAATTTAGGATGAAGATCAGCACTGTGTGTCAAGTTGTTCTGGTTAAAAATATCTAAGAAAAAATAACTTAATGAATTAAGTCATTATTTATTTGGGCCATGGGGCAATCGCACCGAGCACTGCTCAGGGAAAATATTTTTTTTCTTTCTCTTCCAGATACAATTTCGTCAAATTATATGTCAAAATGTGCGGTTTGATCAGGATCGGTGTGCTATTACTTTTCTCTACGGAATACGAATTTTTGGCGACGTAAACCGCGAAAAACTGGCCAAAATTTTGTATTGAAGTGAATGGGACGGCCGGAAAAAAATGAGCGAAAAAGAACAGTAAAATAAAAAAATAATAATAATGAAAAAAAGTTGAACTCTCGAGGAAAAGTCGAACTGAAAAAAAAGGCAAAAATTACAAAAAAAAAAAGTCAAATTGATGAGAAAATCTTCAAAATAATGAGAAAAAAGTTGCAGTCACAAGAAAAGAGTCAAAATGAGAAAAAAAAGTTGAAATCATGGAAAAAAAATTGAAATAACGAGAAAATAGTCAAAATAATGAGAAAAAAGTCGAAGTCACAAGAAATGATTCAAAATGAGAAAAAAGTCGGAATCACGAAAAAAAAAAAAAATTACGAGAAAATTGTCAAAATTCACAAGAAAAAAAGTCAAAACAACGACAAAGTCACAACAGTGGGGAACATAGGACCCTTTTCCCGAAAAGCGGTCCTGTGCTATTTTCCATTTTATGTAATTTTATACTTCTACTCCACTACATTTCAGAGGCAAATATTGAACTTTTTACTCCACTAAATTTAGCTGACAGCTTTAGTTTCTTTTCAGGTCGAGATTTAACATAAAAAACATGCATCTATCTATCTATCTATCTATCTATCTATCTATCTATCTATCTATCCATCTATCCATCTATCTATCTATCGACTCACCTGCATCCCAATGATGGCGTAGATGAAGAACAACATGGCGATGAGCAGACAGACGTACGGCAGAGCCTGAAAACAAAAAGAAATACAGTTTAAGGCTCTCAGAGAACAAACAGATACATGTTACAACCTCTCCCTCACACACACACACACACACACACTCTGTTATTCTCCACAGAGGACAGGCGTCCTTGTAAGATGTTACAGTCTTATTTAAGCAGCCTTGCTGACCTGCAGGGTCGATTCTTTTAACCAGCTATTTATATCTCTGCGAGGACGAGACGAACATTTGTTGTAATTAAATAGCCACCTTTTAACAGCTACTGTCCATTTTCATCGGGCTTAAAAGCTCTCACCACTGACATTAAACTTGCTCCAGATTCCCTCTGCTGCAGCATTTAACTCAACGGGTCTCGGGGGGTTTGCAGAGCGAAGCGAGCGGCGCTGGGAGAAACTCTGAGTTACTGTCTGCTGAGAGATACTCACTTCCATTTGAACAGGAGAAGAATGAAACACGCCTCTGTCTGCTGCTGAGCCCTCTGTGATACTGTTTGTATTAAATGTGATATCTATTATTCAACTACAAGTCTGATTAATAAACACATTTCTTTTTTATTTCCCTGTCTCATATGTCACTGAATTTCTCCTTTTCTGGAACAAACTGTTTGTTTTGAAACGTGCAGCATAAATCAAGTTATTTACAGGTTTTTAAATGTTTGTCTAGAGGCTCATACTGCTAGTTGTGTGTTTATTGTTTGTGTTTGTTCACCTTGAAGGACTGGACGAAGGTCCAGAGCAGGATGCGGATGGTGTAGCCCTGACGGAGCAGCTTGATGAGACGAGCTGCTCTGAACAGCCTCAGAAAACTCAAGTTGATCATCTTGTCCTGGAGAGGAAACAGAGACAGAGTGAGGTACGATAGTGAACACAGGATAACCAATAACTAAACCATGATAACCTATAACTAAACCATGATAACCAATAATTAAACTATGAAAACCAATAACTAAACCATGATAACCAATAACTAAACCATGATAACCAATAACTAAACCATGATAACCAATAATTAAACTATGAAAACCAATAACTAAACCATGATAACCAATAACTAAACCATGATAACCAATAACTAAACCATGATAACCAATAACTAAACTATGATAACCAATAACTAAACTATAATAACCAATAACTAAACCATGATAACCAATAACTAAACTATGATGACCAATAACTAAACCATGATGACCAATAACTAAACCATGATAACCAATAATTAAACTATGAAAACCAATAACTAAACCATGATAACCAATAACTAAACCATGATAACCAATAACTAAACCATGATAACCAATAATTAAACTATGAAAACCAATAACTAAACCATGATAACCTATAACTAAACCATGATAACCAATAATTAAACTATGAAAAACCAATAACTAAACCATGATAACCAATAACTAAACCATGATAACCAATAACTAAACCATGATAACCAATAATTAAACTATGAAAACCAATAACTAAACCATGATAACCAATAACTAAACCATGATAACCAATAACTAAACCATGATAACCAATAACTAAACTATGATAACCAATAACTAAACTATAATAACCAATAACTAAACCATGATAACCAATAACTAAACTATGATGACCAATAACTAAACCATGATGACCAATAACTAAACCATGATAACCAATAATTAAACTATGAAAACCAATAACTAAACCATGATAACCAATAACTAAACCATGATAACCAATAACTAAACCATGATAACCAATAATTAAACTATGAAAACCAATAACTAAACCATGATAACCTATAACTAAACCATGATAACCAATAATTAAACTATGAAAACCAATAACTAAACCATGATAACCAATAACTAAACCATGATAACCAATAACTAAACCATGATAACCAATAATTAAACTATGAAAACCAATAACTAAACCATGATAACCAATAACTAAACCATGATAACCAATAACTAAACCATGATAACCAATAACTAAACTATGATAACCAATAACTAAACTATAATAACCAATAACTAAACCATGATAACCAATAACTAAACTATGATGACCAATAACTAAACCATGATGACCAATAACTAAACTATGATAACCAATAACTAAACTATAATAACCAATAACTAAACCATGATAACCAATAACTAAACTATGATAACCAATAACTAAACTATGATAACCAATAATTAAACTATAATAACCAATAACTAAACTATGATAACCAATAACTAAACTATGATAACCAATTACTAAACTATGAGAACCAATAACTAAACCATGATAACCAATAACTAAACCATGATATAACCAATAACTAAACCATAAGAACCAATAACTAAACTATGATAACCAATAACTAAACTATGATAACCAATAACTAAACTATGAGAACCAATAACTAAACCATGATAACCAATAACTAAACCATGATATAACCAATAACTAAACCATGATATAACCAATAACTAAACCATGATAACCAATAACTAAACTATGATAACCAATAACTAAACTATGATAACCAATAACTAAACCATGATAACCAATAACTAAACTATGAAAACCAATAACTAAACCATGATATCCAATAACTAAACCATGAAACCCAATAACTAAACTATGATAACCAATAATTAAACCATGATATAACTAAACTATAATAACCAATAACTAAACTATGATAACCAATAACTAAACTATGATAACCAATAACTAAACCATGATAACAATAACTAAACTATGATAACCAATAACTAAACTATGATAACCAATAACTAAACTATGATAACCAATAACTAAACTATGATAACCAATAACTGCCTTTCACTGGAACTGTTTTTAATGTTTTTCATGTGTTTTCTCTGTTCACTGTTTTGTGTTTTCTCTGGACTCTCGACATCATTGTAAATGAGGCGTTGCCCTCAATGATTCCTCCAGAAATAAATAAAGGATAAATGAAATTAAATTTACTTGATTTACAGATGTTGTTTACTGTCCAATGAGCAACTTTATCTGTACTTTTTTTTAATCTGTTTTCGATCCGTACGACATTTTGGCTTATCTCTATAAACGTATATCTGCACATTATTGCAGAAAAATAAAAGTAATAAAAGCTGAATTGTCTGAATTGGGATCCGCGGTTGTATCTCTGCCAGTGTGTCTCGCCTCTTTTGCCTCCACACAGACTGTGTACCTGCGTTCATAAAACCTGCTGATTAGTCAATAATACTCTACAACAGGGGTCTCAAACTCAAATTATCTTGGGGCCGCTGGAGGCCGTATCAAAATGACCAAAAAAAGACACAAAATTACAGAAAAAAACCCCTAAATTACTTAAAAAAGACACAAAATGACCAAAAAAGACACAAAGTGACCAAAAAAAAAAAAAAAAATTACCAAAAAAGACACAAAATTACCAAAAAAGATACAGAATTACTAAAAAAGGACACAAAATTACCAAAAAATACAAAGAATTATTACAAAAAGACACAAAATTACCAAAAAAAGATACAGAATTACTAAAAAAGGACACAAAATTACAAAAAAAGACAAAATTACCAAAAAAAGGACACAAAATTACTAAGAAAAGACACAAAATTATTTAAAAAGTCACAAAATTACCAAAAAAAGACACAAAATTCCCCAAAAAAAGTAAATAAAGGGACCTTCCACACCCATTCATATAAAACTCACATTAAACTTTCATATCAAGGTGGGGGCCACAAAATATCGCCACGAGGGCCACAATTGGCCCCGCGGGCCACGAGTTTGAGACCCATGCTGTACAACAAACAGAATGCCAATACCAAAATCTTGTCACGTTGCCAGCATTGTGTGTTTGCATCCATATGCATTTATCAGTTTATAGAGACGAACAAGACATAAACAGACTCTTACTGGTTCCTGAACCTGAGCAGCACAGACCAGATTCGGCTCCCAGTAAGTGTTTTTTATTCTCTTTCCTTTAAATGTTTAATTCAAGTTGAAGAGTTGGATACTTGCAATGCCAAACATGTCTGACTTCACCAGATTCAGACAGTTAAAGTCTAAAAATAGTGTTTAACAAGCACAAAAACATGGCAGCAGGCTGCTGAGATAATAATGCAATATAGCTGCAATACAAACCAACCAATTTCAAGGATTTTGTAGAATCAAGTCATTTTTCTATACCAGTGCACTGATCCTGTCATAGTGCAGGATTTTGATGCAAACCACAGAAACTTCATCGGCTCATTATAACACTAAACAACTTCTGAAAAGTAAAAACTTTTTTTGCGGTATACATTTCAACGTCAGACCTTATGCAAGTGGGAAGAAAACGCTTCGGAAGACAAAGTTCTAACAGTTTAAAATGTGTTTTTTTTCTGTTATATCATGTCACATTGAAGATTCAGTAGGTAGGCAATTTAAACTAAGACTGTGGGAGAGAACAACACACGCTGGCGGGGGAATTGACAATATCAGCGGGCAACAAGAAAAGCCACTTACCGTCTAGAGGTGTCAGATGTGACAGAGGGGGCAGAGTGAGGGCACAGCAGAGGATGGAAACAGCAAAGGAGGAAGAAAAAAGAAGCAGAGAAGGGAAGCGAAAGAGAAGAGACAGAAAAGAAGACTAATGATCACATGAAAAGAAAGTCACAGAAAGAAAGAGCCACAGAGAAAGCAACAGTTCTCTGCCTCAGCCCTCCATTTACACAATCAATGTGTTCATGTTTCATCTGCTGGAACTCAACAGACGAAACAAGACGCTGCAGGTTGTAGCAGCCTTCGCTCTGTGGATACATTTGTTTTAATGTTTAGGTTTTTGATATTTTATTTTCGTGATTTCATGAGTTTTATGACTAATTCCTTTTTTTTTTGGCTCACAGTTTTCTTGGCTGAGCTTTTGATTGGAGGGCTGAGACTGTACGAGCATAGCAAAGCATGGCTTCAACACCCAGACTGTATAAAAGAAGTGGATAAAGCCTCCGGGTCTAAAAAAGTGAAACTAATGTGAAAGTGTGTTAAATCTGTAGTCCTTCTAATGGCCAGCAGGGGGCACTGCCTTGGTATGATATAGAAGTCTGCATAGAAGTCTATGAGAAAACAACCCTACTTCTCACTTGATTTATTACCTCAGGAAAACATTTTCCTAATGATTTTATGGTCTCAGTCGCTAGTTCAACTCTTCCTTAATACACCATGATGTTCATTTGTAAGTCTATTTACAGTAAAATAGACAATAATGCAGGGAATGCCTTGGGGCGGGGCTTATTATCTAGTGATTGACAGGTCACTACCACAGCATTTTTTTGTGTTTTTTTGTCTTTGACCCCTTTTCAATGTGTGTTTTCACATCATAACATCAACACTGTAACATTTTGGTTGACTAAAAATGTCTTTTAGTTCAGTGATCTGTGGCTTCGTCAACTTCTTTTATACAATCCAGGATTCTTCATTCATGTTCTTGAGGCTGAAGTTGTGTCTACACGTTGGAAATTTTTTGGGAAAAAGTTTTTAAAAAAAGACCCATCTATAATGAAATCAATCACATGTAAATTAGTGCCATTTCTTGATAATATTTTTTTAAAGACGTCAAGATTTTGTCAACTTGGGAATCAATCGAAAGCATATGGAGAGACAAAAAAGATTATTAAAATTACTTGCAATCCTAATATTTCCTGCATAAATAAACTATTATGTCCTGCAAAGTCTAACTGCAGTAACAACGCAAAAGGTAAAACTGCTTTAAAGGTTTTTAACGTTTTTTAACTGGCCAGCCAAATTGGTTACATGTAGGTCAGTGATATGACACTTATTTCTACATGTATTGATGATGATCATTTTTATGCAAAAAAAATCATGACGATTTATTTGACCTTTGACCCCAAAAACATAGTTACTATGTTTATTTATTATATAATTTATAATATGTTTATTATTTATTTATTTTTATTCTTAGTCCCAAATTATTGCATTTTTCACTGCCTGAACGTACCCCAAAACTCATGAAACTTTAATTATAAGCCACACATGGCGAAAAAATGTATAATCTATTGCCATTCTGAATTTCCACCACTAGGTGGCGTTATAATAAAGGAAAGTGCGTTTTGGCTAATAACTCCCATATACTTTATCGCATATTCAGAAACCTTATATATGATATAGGCCACACCCATTTTCGCCTAGAATTTTTTTTCCGCAAATTCGTGAAATGTCACAAACCTACTTTTTCTAACTCCTCCTAGTTTTCTATTATTTTTATGTTTAAATTAGTTTATATATCCAAAGCAGACCATGCTAAGTGCAATTACTGCTTGGTTTTGAGTTTTGATTTTGTGGTTTTTATATCATTATTTCTCTGAAATAAAGCAAAACTGAAATCTAAAACTTTGTCACAAGATAAAACACAATCACAAGGGGTTCATTTTTAGTTAAAACTCAATTTTCACCAAAAATGTAGCTACTGCAGTTAGACTTTGTAGGGCAGAATAGCATATGAACTAACTTTCCAACTTCTACTTTTCCATTATGACAGTTCTACGTCCTGTATCAGAGCATGCTGCAGCACCACAGGGTCCTGGTACTCCTGGTTCTCCTGGTACTCCTGGTACTCCTGGTACTCCTGTACTAAGTGACTGGTGAAGGAGCTGAAGATGTCTGCAGCTCTTACCTTGATCTCTGTGACCAGGATGTCTGTGATGCTGCCGAGCACCGTCACAAAGTCAAACACGTTCCAGGCTGCTTTCAGGTAGTTCTGAGAGACAAAAACAGAAAGTTACTCACACTTTGAAATCTTCAGCTTCTTTGGTCACGTTCTGCACAGCAAAATCTGTAGCGTTGTTTTTTCAGTGTTAATAATTTGATGATTTTGGAGTTGTTTTAACATTGCTGTGATCAAAAAGCTTCTGCCAGCGTTGTTTAATGTTAACATCTGAGTTAGATTCACTTCAGCTGGAGTTGATTTTTTAGATTTTGTCACTTGTATGTTCGGCTAAAGACAGAATGTACTTTTAATGTGTTGTAAAACAAAACAATGAATATTAAAAAAGACATAAAAATTATGGACAAACACACAAAATTACAAAAAAAAGACGCAAAGTGGCCAAAAAAGAGATAAAATGAACAAAAAAAAAATAAAATGACCAAAAAAATACACAAAATGACAAAAAAAAGACACAAAATGACAAAAAAAGACACAAAATGACCAAAAAAGACACAAAATTACCAAAAACAGACACAAAATGACATGAAATAATTATCATATTAGTGAAAGGAAATAACATGATTTTAGGGTTAAAAATACACTTTAATGTGTCAAAGTAACACAATTTATGTTAAAAATTAACTCTCAAAGTGAAAAGCAATAACACGATTTGGAGTTAAAAGTGCACTTATGTGGTGTCATAAACTTTAAATTTAACACTATTAAAAATATTAACACTAAATATTAACACAATATTAATTTATCTTGTTTTAAGAGTTAATTTCTTATTTTAAGTGTTCAACATGCTTATTTCTAGATTTAATAATCTTAATTTAAGAAATCTTGTCAAGGTAAATTATCTGTCCATGCAGCAAGATCATTTCCCTCAGATTTACTGTTTTTAACTTGTTTTTAGACTAAACACCTTTTTGCAGTGTGTATTTGGTGAGATTTACAGATGTAGATCTGCTAAAGTCACAGGGTGCATAAAAAAATAAAGGAAATACAATCACAAAAAACACACAAACAAGCCAAAACCATGCCTTCCCTTTGGGCACACCAGTCTATATGTGCATATATAACCAGAAACAAATGCTGACTCCATGCTCTGCATAAACTGAGAGCTGAGCTGCAGCCTGGTGTCCCTCAGACGCTCCATCACGGGGCCCCTGAGGGCCGAGGCTGCTGCCAGGGGCCCCGTGTTTATACCAGCAGATGTGAGCTCATCCGTCTGGGCTTAACAGCTAAACAGGTGGAGGCAAGTGGAGTGTGAGAAAAGCTATTTAATAAATGGGCCTGGTAAATGGAACGGAGTCAGAGACGTAACGCCTCGCTGCAGGCTGGACGGCCCCACGCTGGGAGGAGATTTATTCTTTCTGTTCATTCTTCCATCCATCCCTTCTTTCTCTCACACTCCTCACGCCTGGATTTAAGGATTTCCGCCTTATATTTTTACTGTTTTGTGACACGTTATACATCCTGCGATACAAACAAAATCCTTCAAATATCCGTCTGTGTCTCTCAAAACGTGACTATATTTTTTGTGTCTTTTTAAGTCGTTTTGTGTCTTTTTTGTGTCTTTTTTTAGTCATTTTGTGTCTTTTTTTAGTCATTTTGTGTCTTTTTTTTGTCATTCTGTCTTTTTTTTGTCTTTTTGTGTCTTTTTTGGTCATTTTGTGTCTTTTTTTAGTCATTCTGTCTTTTTTTGGTCATTTTGTGTCTTTTTTGAACGGAGTCGGAGACGTAACGCCTCGCTGCAGGCTGGACGGCCCCATGCTGGGAGGAGATTTATTCTATTTCTGCTCTCTTCTATTCATCCCTTCTTTCTCTCACCCTCCTCACTCCTGGATTTAAGGATTTCCGCCTTATATTTTTACTGTTTTGTGACACGTTATACATCCTGCGATACAAACAAAATCCTTCAAATATCCGTCCATGTCTCTCAAAATGTGACTACAACTATAGTTTCTTTATTAACTGTGGAGTCTTATAGGGCTATTTTGTCCATTTTTTAATCATTTTTGTGTCTTTGTAAGTCATTTTGTGTCTTTTTTCGTCATGTTGTGTCTTCCTTTGGTTATTTTGTGTCTTTTTATGTATTTTTTTAGTTATTTTGTGTCTTTCTGTGTCTTTTTATTAGTCATTTTGTTTCTTTTTTGGTCATTTTGTGTCTTTTTTAGTCATTCTGTGTCTTCCTTTGCTTATTCTGTGTCATTTTGTGTCTTTTTTTGGCTGATTTGCATATCCAAAGAGACATTTCCCCTAATGTGTGTAAACAGAAACAGTGAATAATTGTCGAGTGTTTGCAGAGTAACATATGGTCTCACCAGTGGACCGAAGGCAATAATCTTGAGGATGCACTCCAGTGTGAAGAGCGCTGTGAAGACGATGTTTAAGTATTTCAGCATGGACTCGTACAGGTCTGGAGCTCCGTAGAACTGAGGACAGAAGGCAAAAAAAGGACATTTAATATTCTGGAAAGATGAACTAGAGAAGTGTGTAAAAGCATCGTCATTTACCCCCATTTACTGTTTACTTCAGCAGCGTACAGATCACATCTCTTTATGATTCTTCAGACCAATTATAGCCGAATGCTCAGACGCACTTAAGCAAGATATATAAAAAGTAAATGTGCATTTGTCTGTGCCATCTGCATACATACATTTAATAATATAACATAGCATCAGTAGGCATTGTGACTTCTCATTGTGATAATGGCAGCTGATTGCAGCACTGAAATAATCATCCGAGCCTGAATGTGTCACAGTCATTGCAGACTCTCAGAGGGACTCTTAACATTTCAGTCAATTAGAAGGTAACACTTTATATTAGGGAACACATATTCAACATTAATTAGTTGCTTATTAGCATGCAAATAAGTAACATATTGGCTCTTAATTAGTCATTATTAAGTAGTTATTAATGCCTTATTCTTTATAATCTCTACATAGCGGTGAAGGAAACCATGGAAACTGCAAATAGCAAACACCTTCTCCAGACCTTTGACGTGACTGGTGGCTCCTTTTGGATGATTGGATGGTGATTGGTAGATTGTAATGTCAATCATTACTCTACAAAGTGGATCACTGGTAGACTAACACTGGTGCAAAGTGGCTCACTTTGCCATTTCGTTTCCATGGTTTCCTTCACCGCTATGTAGAGATTATAAATTCCATACAAAGTAAAGCATATTAAGATCATAACTCATATACAACAACTTCCTTACTTACTACTAATAAGCAATAATTCTGAGGTTATTGAGGGAAAACTCTTAGTTAATGTCTTACTGGTTGTATAATAAGGCCATGCAGAATAAGGCATTAATAACTACTGAATAATGACTCATTAAGAGACAATATGTTACTTATTTGCAGGATAATAAGCAACTAATTAATGTTGAATATGGAGCAGCACTCCAGTCGGTGAGCAAGGAAGAAACTTGTGCAATGCATATCATTTATTAACCAGAAAAAGGCTAATTAAAATTAAAATCTAATTTCCAATGACGTCCTGTGCAAGCAGGTAGCGTGAACATTACAACAAAAAACACAAACAGACAAAAACAGCTGTAATATCTGCTTAAAATGCAGTAATATACAACAGTTATAATGCATTAAAAAGTACAATTTTTCAGCATTTCAGTAAAATAATTTAGGTGCAATCACATTGGACAAGAGTTCTATATTATCCATCCAATCTCTGGCCCAATCTCAGCATCCAATGTGAGAGCTCAGGGCTTGGGTTGCCCCCTTTACTGTGGAAAAAAAGGGAGTCCTTGCCAGCAGACTCAACATTGTGGAGGATAAAAAAATGTGGCAGGGGTCTTGGGGTCCTCCCCCAGGAGATTGTCAGTGTCAAATACTTAATTTCCTGCATTCTGGGGATTTTTTGTGCACCAGTTTGTGTTTTTAATGCACTTTTTAAGTCCTCTGCTCGTGTCAACATGAAAAAAATTAAGTTTCACAGTTGCATCAGTTATAATAAGGGATAAACCATCTGATCATAAACATGGGCAAAATGTTTGGTCTGTCAAAAAACTATCTGGTATAACTGGATTTAACTATTCACAAGTCACAGGTCGGGTGCAATCCTTCTGTTTACAGTTTAAGCTACAACCAGACTGATTTTAGCATTATTGAAGATCTGGGGGTTAGCCCCTTGTCATTATTCAGCATCATCTTATTATTTTCAACACACTATTGCCCCCACTAACCCTTTGATGCACAACATGGCTCTAAAGTGACCCGATATGTATGAGTTTTTATGTTCTATATCTTTGCAATAAATTATTTTCATCATTCAGTATTCCAGGCTTTCCTCAATTAGTTTGTTTTTGATCATCATACATCCTAATTTTATGTTTTACTTTATTATTTTTTTTAAACAAAATATTTTTGTGTCACTACTCTTCTAATGCACAACATGGGTCAAAAATGACCCGTATCTATTTTTTAGCTAAGTAGCTTGCTAAGCTAACTAATTAGCTAACTTCTTGGCGAAGTAGCTTGCAAAGCTAACTACTTAGCTAACTTCTTGGCTAAGTAGCTTGCTAAGCTAACTACTGTCATGGCAATTTTAACAACTGCACTCAATTAATGGGTGAGCTGGTCAAACACAAAGCACTCTATACTCTGTTCAGCAAGTTTTATTCGCACATTCGTATTCCATACACCGCACAATTCCGAATGGCTATTTTACAATATAACAAAGTCCCGTACACCGCTTGACTTATGACTGTTGCATTTTTCAGCATTGGCTTTTCAGCAAGACTCAATGCGGCCCTATCTTCCTGCCCTATACATCACATCAGGACAGAGCCCCCTGGTCTACATGTTCCCCTCAGTAATGGTGTTATCAGAGTAAAGGCCCTAGTGAGTTCCCACAAGGCCTTGTGTCTTGAATATCAAGTAGGTCGCCGCCTACTTCTTGTACCACCATGACAGGAAGTACCAAATTTCCTTCACACTACTTAGCTAACTACTTAGCTAACTTATTGGCTAAGTAGCTTGCTAGGCTAACTACTTAGCTAACTTCTTGGCTAAGTTGTTAGCCAAGTAGTTAGCTATGTAATAATACAAAAACTGTTTTTCTTCATAAAGTATGACAGGCAAATGGAAATAATGATCTGCTGTTATCAAAAACAAGATATTCAAAGCATACTTGGAATATTCAATCATATACTAAGTTGATATCAAAAGATAGAGCACAGAAACACATAGCAGCATTAAATAACATGAAGGGAATGAATGAGGATCATTTTTTTTGCATTAGAAGAGGTGTTAATATGTTGTGCATCACACACACATCCCCTGGTATATGTTTTGGTACAATTATTTTTGAGGTCATAGCAAGAGCATGAGTCCAATATCTGGAGGGACACATACGCAGCAGGGGGTCTGGATATTTGTAGCCTTAAGCACTTCATTTGCTGCATCCTGGGGATTTTTTTCTGCATATTTTCACTCCAAGGCAGCCACCTCTCATTGTCTGAGTGATGAGTAATCATGCAATCATAGAGCACAGACAGGTACACACCCATTCTAGCCTTTTGTTCATTTAATTATGGTACTTTCTGCTTTAAACATGCATAGTTTATTCTCATGTCTGTTTTATGGCAGTCAGAAACCAATCTGAGGTTGCAAACTGATACCACATACTTCACCAGAGACTTTTAGGACTTTTGGGTCTGTGAGTCCAGTGTTCCACACAATCACATTCTTTTTGTGCCGACTGCACATAAAATATTTCTGTCAGTCACCAATCTGCTGTTGCAATAAACACCACAATCATTTACAGTAAACTTGGGAAAAACACACACTTGGTAAATGAAAAAAATATTATGATACTTGACTTATGAAGAATTAACAAGTATTGCTACAAAGCATCATGATTATTTCTTCTATTCTACTTCTGTAGCTAATAATGATAGTTCCTAGAATAAACACACAACGATACCGTAGTCATTGTACTGAAAAGTTTAAACTTTATTTGTTGCTTCTGTTCATGTAGAAAATCAGTAAGTCTTGCTTAACATGGTAAAGGAATCTGATTCATTATACAAGTAAAGGTATTTACAAAAAATAACATTCTGTGTCCACAAATGAAAGTATTGTAAATTCCCTTCTGGCTATTTGCCCATTATTTTAGAAAAACACAGATATATAAACTAGAAAACAGGAAAACCTTGTCCCTAAAAATGATTTGTTGTTTGGGGTGAGCCATATCGTTCACGATTATGCCGGTATATTTTTTTATGAGTAAAAAAAAATGCATATCATGATATTGGCAACATTCCTACTTGTTGCCGTAGTGGTGTAAGAATTTCCATTAATGAGCTAGACTGTGGAGCTCCAGAGTCTCATGTGCTGCACTAACGTCACATTTCAACCTACTGAAAGTTTATTCACACTATTCATTATATAAAGTTATTTTGCATTGAACCTACCAGTCAAATCCTATCCTATCAACCTGTCCGGGCCTGTCAGAGGACCAAACGGTCCAAACACACTGCTGCATTATGCCGTTCCTTAGCCGGGAGCTAAGATTAGCCAACAATTAAAGTTGTTTTAATCACAGAAAGCTATAAAGGTATTAAAAATAAGAGCACAGCATCCACCACAGAATTTACAAGAAGACTGTCAAAATAAGATCAATTAAATAAAACATACAAGAACCCTTATTCTCCTTTACAACAATTAATTAAAATATGCAATGATTAAGATCAGTGTATCTGATGAAATAGTAATAGCTTTTATGAAAAAAAAAAAAATACCCCTAGCCAGCTATTTTTCTACACTATCTGGCTGCTCCATGTGTTTGCTCACATTTGCTCACATTTCACATTTGCTCACACTCTCAAAGTTGATCAAATTGTGCAATAAAATGTACAAAATGTACCCCCTGGATGGTTATTTTTATTATTTGCTAATCCAACTCAAGAGCATTTTTTTTGTATTTGGCAACTGTTGAGGTTTGCAATTTACACTTAATTTAGATTTATGATTGATTTTTATTTTCTTGTATGATTTATATTTATTTATACAGACTTAAAAATCCTTTTTGATATATTTTTCAGTATTTTTTAGTATCGTCTAGATTATTGTTATGGCAAAAATACCCTGAAATATCATGATAATCTTTTAGGGCCATATCGCCCACCCCTATTCAGCATTAACACTTACTTAAATTGTCTTTATCTTTTAAATCAAATCTCAGTTTTTAACTCTTTATGTATTTCTGAACAAAAGACAAAAATCCTCTAACGTATATGAGCAGTGATTGGGATCAAACTCACAACAGAATCTTTAGTTGATTTTGTCTTTTGGCTCACAAAACTCTGCAGATGATCCCAAACCCAAAAGACTATAAGCCCTGAGTCCAGCATAGAGGGGCTGAGTGAATGTGGTCTGGACTCTGTGGAGGAGGGTCATGGTGTCAGAGACGCTATAGAAGCACATGATACCTGCCCTGTGATCCAGGTACACTCCCACTGTGTCGGACTGACGACCAGAGACTGGAGTTGTATAGTTGTCATGACTCAATCTATAATCAGGCCCTAAACATTGGAAAGCCCAAGACTTGTCATTCATTCCAAATTCACTTTCTGCTCCTATTCTGCTAATATCCTTGTATGCAACAGCTACAGACATTCTTAACCCATTCCCCTTGACCTCCCAGTAATGACGTCCAGTCAGACTCTCATTACTCAGGACTTGGGACCTGTTCATAAATCTGTCTGGGTGACTAGAGTACAACTGTTTTTTCCCCCTGTTTGTTGCTTTTCTGTTCCCCTCGGATAACAACAGCTGTGGGTTTGCTGTGTTTGGATCCAATGTAATTCTTTGTGAATATTTTAAAAATTCACCTCTGGTCTTTGGCTCTGCTCCTGGCAGAAACACATCCACGTTGGTCAACGCATGTGAGATCTTGGTCCATTCCTCACCAAGAATTTCCTCAAGTTTGTCTCTGGCCTCTGACACAGCTGCAGTAACATCCTCAAAGTATCGCAGAGGACCGCTGGTTGAACTGGGAAAGTCCGTGGATTCACGAATACGTGTCAGAGGGGGGTATTGAAGCAGAAACTTGGCGTCATCCTCTGTGCATTTCAGTTGTTCCAGTTCGATGCCTTTCCTCCTCAGATCAGAGATCTCCTCCTCCAGCTTCTCCTGAAGCTCTTTCACTCGACTGACTTCAGTTTTCTGCTTAGATCTGATCTGCTGCTTCACATCAGAGCTTCTTTTCTCAATGAGACGGATCAGATCTCTAAAGATCTTCTCACTGTCCCCCACAGCTTTATCAGCATAGTGATCGAGAGCCTTCAACTCTTGCTGAAGCAGCCTCACATCTTTCTCTCTGTTCTTGATTCTCTGCTGGATCTTTTGTTGACTCACCCCGACCTCTTTCTGCCTCTCAGTCCGTTCTGCTGCAGCTGTCACTGTGTTGTGGCCTTTATGTTCTTCCATGGAGCAAAGATAACAGATTAGCAGCTGATCAGTGCGGCAGAAAATCTTCATCACCTCATTGTGACGAGTACAGATGTTCTCCTGAAGCTTCTTGGAGGGGTCGACCAGCTTGTGTTTTTTAAAGGCAGGGGATTCATAGTGAGGCTGGAGGTGCTGCTCACAGTAAGAGACCAGACACTGCTGACAGGACTTGATAGCTTTCAGCTTACTCCCAGTGCAGACATCACATCCCACATCTTCAGGGTAGGTGGGATCAGCACGAACAGGTTGGAGACCAGTCTTCTTCAATTCCTCCACTAAATCTCCTATTATGGTGTTTTTCTTCAGGACAGGCCTCAATCCAAAGGTCTGTCTGCACTGAGGACAGCTGTAAACCTCCTTCTGATCCTCTCCATCCCAGTGTCTTTTAATACAGTTCTTACAGTAGCTGTGTCCACAGGGAATCGTCACTGGATCCTTCAGTAAATCCAAACAAATCGAACAGCAGAGTTTTTCCTCCTCCATCTGAATTCCTCGCTGTGCCATTTCACCTCTCAGAGACAGTGAATGTCAAATTGCTTTACTTACTCATACAGGTAAGGAGCTGGGAACTTGTCCTTTCATGACATGTTGGTAACACCCATCTATATACGTGTAGCTCTGTAATGGGTGGAGGAAGCAGGGGACTGAGTGGGAGCGGCTGTACCGTAAACCAGGGAGTGGAAGGAGGGTTTTTCAGGTTTTGACTCACTTTAATCAGGAGCGGTCAATCTAATTAGGAGTGGTTAAAGTGAGCCAACATGTTGACTCACTTTAACCAGGAGTGGTCACTTTAACTAGGAGTGGCTAAAGTGAGTCAACATGTTGTTCTGCCCATTTCATATGAACAATACCTTGCCTGTAGAGGAAGGCAGTAAGCGAAGACAAAAAGCTGCAGTCAAGTCAGACAGTTTGCATGTCTGGATATTGTTTATAACACATCGTTTTCACACTGCAAGTCTTTACTTGCATTTGGAGATGCAGAAATTAATTGTGTTTATAACAGTTTTTAAAGTGTTTCTGATCACATGTCATAATGTTCTTTATAAGATCCTGTTGTTTTTTAATACAGTGCCGCCTTGGGATAAAAGATCACGGACATCCAGTGTTGATTTTCGGTTTTACCCTGCAGAGATTTTTCAGGATTATCTGAATCTTGAATAGAATAAATTATGTTATTGATTGTAGATAAAATAAATTAACAATACATTTTTTTAAATCCCCAAATTCCTTGCAATTGTGGGTTAAAAATGTTGTTCTTGTTGTCCCTTGCAGTTTTTCACAAAATGTTTAACCTCGGCCCGTTTTTACTTGCTGCCTCTTTAAAACACAGTTATGATACCATAACCAGTGAACCGGTTTACCTGTGGAATATTCCTTTATTCCAACTTGCTCCTGTACCAACTGTTTTGAAATATGTTACTTGCATCAAATTCAGAATAAGTGTATTACAAAAATGAAATATGAATGTTGAGTGTGAATGGTGAAACATTAAATATATCATCTGATAAGAGTTTTCATTTGAATATACACTACCAGTCAAAAGTTTGGACACACCTTCTTATTCCATGGTTTTTAGACACACCTGTTAACTGAAAACAATCCAGGTGAACACCTCATGAATCTGACTGAGAGAATAACAGAAGTGTGCAGAACTGTCATCAAAACAAAAGGTGACTCCAATCTAAAATATTAAACATATGCTGATTTGTACATCACTTTTCTTTTAACTTTTCTGTTAACTACATAATTCCATGTGTTCTTTCACAGTTTTGATGACTTCAGTGTCTACAATGTTGAAAATATGAAAAATAAATAAAAGCCATTGAATGAGAAGGTGTGTCCAAACTTTTGACTGGAAATGATATTTATATGTGTGATTTAAAAAACATTCTGTGTCCACAAATGAAAGTATTGTAAATTCCCTTCTGGCTGTTTGCCCATTATTTTAGAAAATCACAGATATTTAAACTAGAAAACAGAAAAACCTAATCCCTAGAAATTATTTGTTTTTTCAGCATTAATCATTACTTAAATTGTCTTTATCTTTTAAATAATTTCTTAGTTTTTAACTTGAATTTATCTATTCTGACAAAAATCCTCTAGTTGGATACATGAGCAGTGATGAGGATCAAACATTGGTATAGCAGTTGGAGAACTCTCAATTAATGGAATATTTAGTTGATTTTGTCTTTTGGCTCACAAAACTCTGCAGATGATCCCAAACCCAAAAGACTATAGGCCCTGAGTCCAGCATAAAGAGGCTGAGTGAACGTGGTCTGGACTCTATGGAGGAGGGTCATGGTTTCAGAGACGCTATAGAAGCACATGATACCTGCCCTGTGATCCAGGTACACTCCCACTGTGTCAGACTGACAACCAGAGACTGGAGTTGTATAGTTGTCATGACTCAATCTATGATCAGGCCCTAAACATTGGAAAGCCCAAGACTTGTCATTCATTCCAAATTCACTTTCTGCTCCTATTCTGCTGATATCTTTGTATGCGACAGCTACATACACTCCAATCCCACTCGATTTGACCTCCCAGTAATGACGTCCAGTCAGACTCTTATTACTGAGGACTTGGGACCTGTTCATAAATCTGTCTGGGTGACTAGAGTACAACTGTTTTTTCCCTGTGTTTAATGCTTTTCTGTCCCCCTCAGATAACAACAGCTTTCTATTTGCTGTGTTTGGATCCAGTGTAATTCTGTGTGAATATTTTAAAAATTCACCTCTGGTCCTTGGTTCTGCTTCAGGCAGAAACACATCCACGTTGATCAACGCATGTGAGATCATGGTCCATTCCTCACCAAGAATTTCCTCAAGTTTGTCTCTGGCCTCTGACACAGCTTCAGCCACATCATCAAAGTATCGCAGAGGACCGCCGGTGGAACTGGGTAAGTCTCTGGATTCACGAATATGTGTCGGAGAGGGGTATCGAAGTAGAAACTTGGTGTCATCCTCTGTGCGTTTCAGTTGTTCCAATTCGATGTCTTTCCTCCTCAGATGAGAGATCTCCTCCTCCAGCTCCTCCTGAAGCTCTTTGACTCGACTTACTTCAGTTGTCTGTTTAGATTTGATCTGCTGCTTCACATCAGAGCTTCTTTTCTCAATGAGACGGATCAGATCTGTGAAGATCTTCTCACTGTCCTCCACAGCTTTATCAGCAGAATGATTGAGATCCTTCACCTCCTGCTGAAGAAGCTTCACATCTTTCTCTCTGTTCTTGATTCTCTGCTGGATCTTTTGTTGACTCACCTCGAGGTCTTTCTGCCACTCAGCCCGTTCTACTGCAGCTGTCACTGTGTTGTGGCCTTCGTGTTCTTCCATGGAGCAAAGATAACAGATACACTTCTGATCAGTGCGGCAGAAAATCTTCATCACCTCGTTGTGGCGAGTACAGACGTTCTCCTGAATTTTCTTGGAGGGACTGACCAACTTGTGTTTTTCGAAGGCAGGGGATTCATAATGAGGCTGGAGGTGTTGTTCACAGTAAGAGACGAGACACTGCTCACAGGACTTGAGAGCTTTCAGCTTTCTCCCGGTACAGACATCACATCCCACATCTTCAGGTCCAGCATAGCAGTGGTCAGCACGAACAGGTAGGAGACCAGTCTTCTTCAGTTCCTCCACTAAATCTGCCAACATGGTGTTTTTCACCAGGACAGGCCTCAATCCGAAGATCTGTCTGCACTGAGGACAGCTGGGGATTGTCCTCTGGTTCTCTTCATCCCAGTGTCTTTTAATACAGTTCATACAGTAACTGTGTCCACAGGGAATCGTCACTGGATCCTTCAGTCGATCCAGACAGATCGAACAGCAGACTTTTCCCTCTTCCATCTGAATTCGTCGCCGCGCCATTTCACCTCTCAGAGACAGTGAATGTCTGGACTGAAATAAGTCGACTGAATGACTTTCAGTGCATTTATGAGAACAAGATAGAGACGCTTATCAGATCACACTTTGGTTTCTTCCTATGCGTTGAATAGTTTGGACTTGGAATGTGTGTTTATAGCCCCTTTTTACAACATTGAGCAAAGACCATATTGCTTTTTTCTCGCTCAGTATACAGCTTCAACTCACTGCGCAGATCAATATTTCCATCGTGTCCACACCCTATCCTTTCAGAAAAACAGGTCAGTCTGCTTGTAAAAGCTGTGTGACTTATCTAGGTTTCAGTTTAGGGTGCTCCATTATCAGTAGAGTGACCTGTAGCTATTATACAACAACAGGAAAGATCCAAATGATTCTCCTTTAAAAAATATGCTGCTGTGTGCAATTTACACATGAAACTCTGGATGAGAAAGTCACTAAGTATTTTTTTCTTTTTCAATAGATCATTCACGTTAATGAATAAACAAATGAATAAAACCTAACAGTAGTTGAACTTTGAACACATTAAGATGTATGTCAAAGATAAAACAAAGTTGTTCCAGAAGCAAACAGCTAAACTCCTCCCAAACCAGCCACGACAAGCCACGACAACCTGTAAATTATTCTCTCAGGCTTTAATAAAAGAAACAAGGTTCTCCAATTCTGCCTTTTGGAATAGTGCTCCACTTAATGAATATTGAAGTAGAAACTGATTGTGCTGTCGCCTTAACACAGGCATGTCCAAACTATTCAACAAAGGGCCGTGTGGCTGCAGGTTTTCGTTTCAACCAAGCAAAGGCACACAGTTTTACCAATCAACTGTCTGAAGACTGAGATCAGTTGATTAAGTGAGTCAAGTGTGGTGTGCTGCTGCTTGGTTGGAACGAAAACCTGCAGCCACACGGCCCTTTGTGGAATAGTTTAGACATGCCTGCCTTAACAGAATCACCGTGTGTGGCTGAACCAGCTGGTAAATCATCTTATCCATAGGTGTGCCTCAAGGGTCAGTGCTAGGTCCCCTTCTCTTTTCAATTTACACCACTCCACTTGGTGCAATAATCCACAATCACGGTTTCTCATACCACTGTTACGTCGATGATTCCCAGAAAAACAGGTCAGTCTGCTTGCAATAGCTGTGTGACTTATCTAGGTTTCAGTTTAGGGTGCTTCATTATCAGTAGAGTGACCTGTAGCTATTATACAACAACAGGAAATATCCATGTGATTCTCTTTTAAAAAATATGCTGCTGTGTGCAATTTATACATGAAACTCTGGATGAGAAAGTCACTAATTATTTTTTTTCTTTTCAATAGATCATTCACTTTAATGAATAAACAAACCAATAAAATCTCACAGTAGTTGAACTTTGAACACATTAAGATGTATGTCAAAGATAAGACAAAGTTGTTTCAGAAGCAAACAGCTAAACTCCTCCCACACCAGCCACGACAAGCCATGACAACCTGTAAATTATTATCTCAGGCTTTAATAAAAGAAACAAGATTCTCCAATTCGGCCCTTTGGAATAGTGCTCCACTTAATGAATATTGAAGTAGAAACTGATTGTGCTGTCGCCTTAACAGAATCACCGTGTGTGGCTGGAGCAGCTGGTCAATCGTCTTATCCAAAGGTGTGCCTCAAGGGTCAGTGCTAGGTCCCCTTCTCTTTTCAAGTTACACCACTCCACTTGGTGCAATCATCTGCAATCATGGTTTATCATACCACTCTTACGCCGATGATACCCAGCTATTCCTGTCCTTCAAGCCAAACAACCTCACCGTCTCAGCTCATGAATAAGTAAATAAACAGTATTATGATTGCTGCCTCAATAAACAATGACAAATGTCAGTGTTTTGTGGTACATAAGTTAACTTAAAAAAAGGTTATCATCTTATTTATGGTTACATATATACTGCACAAATATTTGGGATGCTGACTTATTTTATGGTATGGAAGTTTACAGTGGTGAACTTTTTTCTCCTCATGCAATAAATTGTAATAAATCTGGATAATCCACAGAACACCATTAACAGATTCAGTAGGAACAAGGAAATAGACTAAGCAAAAAAATAGTCCCTGTTCAAACCATTGACTGAGATCTGTGGACATTTAATTCACCTCCATTGTAGCCTGTTGATTCTTTGTTTTACTCATTATCTCACCAGCCGGTGCAGATAGATAACTATGTTTATAATGGCAAATGTAGTCACAGGACTGGTTTATTGTTCGTCATGACTAAAGTTATCTGTGGAATGTTTTAGTGCAGATGTTATCACAACCACTTGACACTGACTGTCATGCAGTTTTTAATCTTTCAATCTTTATTTTAACTGATGCAGAAAGTCAGTGTCAGTGTAGGATGAGCTGCTGCTTTTACCCTCTTGTATTTATGTTTTGTAGTCTTTACACCTCTTTTATTTTTCCAAGTAACAGTCCAATGTATTGTACACTACACTACAGTCTGTGCTGTTCAGCACTGTGTTTGTTCATCATGGTACTTCCTGCTTTAAACATGCATAGTTCATTCTTGTGTCTGTTTTATGGCAAACAGTAACCACTCATTCAGAGGATGCAAACTGCTACCACATACCTGAGAGACTTTGTTGGGTCTGTGAGTCCAGTGTTCTACATAATCACATTCTTTTTGTGCCGACTGCACATAAAATAAATACATTAAAAAAGTGCACTACTGAGGATCTTTCTGTCAGCCACCAATATGTAGTTGCAATAAACATCACAATCCTTTACACTAAAGTTGGAAAACACATCATTTCACTGGTAAAGAAAAATATATGATACTTGACTTAATGTAATTATAGGTATGCTTTATTATAAACAATTAACACATATTGCTATAGAGCAACATAAAGATTGTTGGTTTCTTCTGTATGTTTTGTCAAATTGTATGTTCTGTGGGCAAATGCCTTTAGTTATAACCATACTCATATTTTCTTGTGTAGCTAATAATGATACCCCAGTCATTGCACTCAAAAAAATTTACTTTATTCGTTGATTTTGTTCAATCAGTAATTCTTGCTTAATATTGTAAATACATTAATTATACAAGTAAAGGTATTCATGTACAGAAAGCCTATATTCTAACAAGGAAATTGTGGTATTTATATTTGTGATTTAAAAAACATTCTGTGTCCACAAATGAAAGTATTGTAAATTCCCTTCTGGCTGTTTGCCAATTATTTTAGAAAATCACAGATATATAAACTAGAAAACAGAAAAACCTATTCCCTAAAAATGATTTGTTGTTTCTGCATTAACCCTTACTTAAATTGTCTTTATCTTTTATAACATTTCTCAGTTTTTAACTCTTTATCTATATCTGAACGAAAGACAGAAGTAGAGCAGTTTGAGAACCCTCAATTAACAAACTCACAACAGAATATTTAGTTAATTTCATCTTTTGTCTCATAAAACTCTGCAGACGATCCAAAACCCAAAAGACGATAGGCCCTGGCTCCAGCATAGAGAGGCTGAGTGAATCTGGTCTGGACTCTGTGGAGGAGGGTCATGGTTTCAGAGATCCTGTAGAAGGACAGAATACCTGCCCTGTGATCCAGGTACACTCCCACTGTGTCAGACTTAGGACTAGAGAATCTAGTTTGGATGTTGTTATGACTAAATGTGTAATTAGGCCCGCTACATTCCAAAGCCCAAGACTTGTCATTCATTCCAAATTCACTTTCTGTTCCTACTCTGCTAATATTCTTGTATGCGACAGAATAAACTCCAAACTGACTTGCGTCGACCTCCCAGTAATGACGTCCAGTCAGACTCTCATTACTCAGGACTTGGGACCTGTTCATAAATCTGTCTGGGTGACTGGAGTAGACATGTTTTTTCCCTGTGTTTGTTGCTTTTCTGTTCCCCTCGGATAACAACAGCTTTCTGTTTGCTGTGTTTGGATCCAATGTAATTCTTTGTGAATATTTTAAAAATTCACCTCTCGTCTTTGGCTCTGCTTCTGTCAGAAACACATCCACGCTGGTCAATGCATGTGAGATCTTGGTCCATTCCTCACCAAGAATTTCCTCAAGTTTGTCTCTGGCCTCTGACACAGCTGCAGCCACATCATCAAAGTATCGCAGTGGAGCCTTGGTGGAACTGGGTAAGCCTGTGGATTCATGAATATGTGTCAGAGAGGGGTATTGAAGTAGAAACGTGGTGTCATCCTCTGTGCGTTTCAGTTGTTCCAATTCGATGCCTTTCCTCCTCAGATCAGAGATCTCCTCCTCCAGCTCCTTCTGAAGCTCTTTGACTCGACTGACTTCAGTTTTCTGCTGAGATCTGATCTGCTGCTTCACATCAGAGCTTCTTTTCTCAATAAGATGGATCAGATCTGTGAGGATCTTCTCACTGTCCTCCACAGCTTTATCAGCAGAGTGATTGAGAGCCTTCATTTCCTGCTGAAGAAGCTTTACATCTTTCTCTCTGTTGTGGATTCTCTGCTGGATCTTTTGTTGACTCACCCCAACCTCTTTCTGCCTCTCAGTCCGTTCTGCTGCAGCTGTCACTGTGTTGTGGCCTTTATGTTCTTCCATGGAACACAGATAACAGATTAGCTGCTGATCAGTGCGGCAGAAAATCTTCATCACCTCATTGTGACGAGTACAGATGTTCTCCTGAAGCTTCTTGGAGGGATCGACCAGCTTGTGTTTTTTAAAGGCAGGGGATTTATAGTGAGGCTGGAGGTGCTGCTCACAGTAAGAGACCAGACATTGCTGACAGGACTTGATGGCTTTCAGCTTACTCCCAGTGCAGACATCACATCCCACATCTTCAGGGTAGGTGGGATCAGCACGAACAGGTTGGAGACCAGTCTTCTTCAGTTCCTCCACTAAATCTCCTATTATGGTGTTTTTCTTCAGGACAGGCCTCGATCCAAAGGTTTGTCTGCACTGAGGACAACTGTAAACCTCCTTCTGATCCTCTCCATCCCAGTGTCTTTTAATACAGTTCTTACAGTAACTGTGTCCACAGGGAATCGTCACTGGATCCTTCAGTAAATCCAAACAAATCGAACAGCAGAGTTTTTCCTCCTCCATCTGAATTCCTCGCTGTGCCATTTCACCTCTCAGAGACAGTGAATGTCAAATTGCTTTACTTACTCATACAGGTAAGGAGCTGGGAACTTGTCCTTTCATGACATGTTGGTAACACCCATCTATATACGTGTAGCTCTGTAATGGGTGGAGGAAGCAGGGGACTGAGTGGGAGCGGCTGTACCGTAAACCAGGGAGTGGAAGGAGGGTTTTTCAGGTTTTGACTCACTTTAATCAGGAGCGGTCAATCTAATTAGGAGTGGTTAAAGTGAGCCAACATGTTGACTCACTTTAACCAGGAGTGGTCACTTTAACTAGGAGTGGCTAAAGTGAGTCAACATGTTGTTCTGCCCATTTCATATGAACAATACAGCAGTAAGCAGTAATATGCAGTAAGCGGTGACAAAAAGCTGCAGTCAAGTCAGACAGTTTGCATGTCTGGATATTGTTTATAACACATGGTTTTCACACTGCAAGTCTTTACTTGCATTTGGAGATGCAGAAATTAATTGTGTTTACAACAGTTTTTAAAGTGTTTCTGAGCACATGTCATAATGTTCTTTATAAGATCCTGTTGTTTTTTAATGCTGTACCGCCTTGGGATAAAAGATCACGGACACCCAGTGTTGATTTTCGGTTTTGCCCTGCAGAGATTTTTCAGGATTATCTGAATCTTGAATAGAATAAATTATGTTGATTGTAGATAAAATAAATTAACAATACATTTTTTAAAAATCCCCAAATTCCTTGCAATTGTGGGTTAAAAATGTTGTTCTTGTTGTCCCTTGCAGTTTTTCACAAAGTGTTTCACCTAAACCCATTTTTACTTGCTGCCTCTTTAAAACACAGTCATGATACCATAACCAGTGAACCGGTTTACCTGTGGAATATTCCTTTATTCCAACTTGCTCCTGTACCAACTGTTTTGAAGTATGTTACTTGCATCAAATTCAGAATAAGTACATTACAAAAATGAAATATGAATGTTGAGTGTGAATGGTGAAACATTAAATATATCATCTGTGTAGAGTTTTCATTTGAATATACACTACCAGTCAAAAGTTTGGACACACCTTCTAATTCCATGGTTTTTAGACACACCTGTTAACTGAAAACAATCCAGGTGAACACCTCATGAATCTGACTGAGAGAATAACAGAAGTGTGCAAAGCTGTCATCAAAACAAAAGGTGGCTCCAATCTAAAATATTAAACATATGCTGATTTGTACATCACTTTTCTTTTAACTTTTCTGTTAACTACATAATTCCATGTGTTCTTTCACAGTTTTGATGACTTCAGTGTCTACAATGTTGAAAATATGAAAAATAAATAAAAGCCATTGAATGAGAAGGTGTGTCCAAACTTTTGACTGGTAATGATATTTATATGTGTGATTTAAAAACATTTTGTGTCCACAAATGAAAGTATTGTAAATCCCCTTCTGGCTGTTTGCCCATTCTTTTAGAAAATCACAGATATATAAACTAGAAAACAGAAAAACCTAATCCCTAAAAATGATTTGTTTTTTCAGCATTAATCATTACTTAAATTGTCTTTATCTTTTAAATCATTTCTTAGTTTTTAACTTGAATTTATCTATTCTGACAAAAATCCTCTAGTTGGATACATGAGCAGTGATGAGGATCAAACATTGGTATAGCAGTTGGAGAACTCTCAATTAATGGAATATTTAGTTGATTTTGTCTTTTGGCTCACAAAACTCTGCAGATGATCCCAAACCCAAAAGACTATAGGCCCTGAGTCCAGCATAAAGAGGCTGAGTGAACGTGGTCTGGACTCTATGGAGGAGGGTCATGGTTTCAGAGACGCTATAGAAGCACATGATACCTGCCCTGTGATCCAGGTACACTCCCACTGTGTCAGACTGACAACCAGAGACTGGAGTTGTATAGTTGTCATGACTCAATCTATGATCAGGCCCTAAACATTGGAAAGCCCAAGACTTGTCATTCATTCCAAATTCACTTTCTGCTCCTATTCTGCTGATATCTTTGTATGCGACAGCTACATACACTCCAATCCCACTCGATTTGACCTCCCAGTAATGACGTCCAGTCAGACTCTTATTACTGAGGACTTGGGACCTGTTCATAAATCTGTCTGGGTGACTAGAGTACAACTGTTTTTTCCCTGTGTTTGTTGCTTTTCTGTCCCCCTCAGATAACAACAGCTTTCTATTTGCTGTGTTTGGATCCAGTGTAATTCTGTGTGAATATTTTAAAAATTCACCTCTGGTCCTTGGTTCTGCTTCAGGCAGAAACACATCCACGTTGATCAACGCATGTGAGATCATGGTCCATTCCTCACCAAGAATTTCCTCAAGTTTGTCTCTGGCCTCTGACACAGCTTCAGCCACATCATCAAAGTATCGCAGAGGACCGCCGGTGGAACTGGGTAAGTCTCTGGATTCACGAATATGTGTCGGAGAGGGGTATCGAAGTAGAAACTTGGTGTCATCCTCTGTGCGTTTCAGTTGTTCCAATTCGATGTCTTTCCTCCTCAGATGAGAGATCTCCTCCTCCAGCTCCTCCTGAAGCTCTTTGACTCGACTTACTTCAGTTGTCTGTTTAGATTTGATCTGCTGCTTCACATCAGAGCTTCTTTTCTCAATGAGACGGATCAGATCTGTGAAGATCTTCTCACTGTCCTCCACAGCTTTATCAGCAGAATGATTGAGATCCTTCACCTCCTGCTGAAGAAGCTTCACATCTTTCTCTCTGTTCTTGATTCTCTGCTGGATCTTTTGTTGACTCACCTCGAGGTCTTTCTGCCACTCAGCCCGTTCTACTGCAGCTGTCACTGTGTTGTGGCCTTCGTGTTCTTCCATGGAGCAAAGATAACAGATACACTTCTGATCAGTGCGGCAGAAAATCTTCATCACCTCGTTGTGGCGAGTACAGACGTTCTCCTGAATTTTCTTGGAGGGACTGACCAACTTGTGTTTTTCGAAGGCAGGGGATTCATAATGAGGCTGGAGGTGTTGTTCACAGTAAGAGACGAGACACTGCTCACAGGACTTGAGAGCTTTCAGCTTTCTCCCGGTACAGACATCACATCCCACATCTTCAGGTCCAGCATAGCAGTGGTCAGCACGAACAGGTAGGAGACCAGTCTTCTTCAGTTCCTCCACTAAATCTGCCAACATGGTGTTTTTCACCAGGACAGGCCTCAATCCGAAGATCTGTCTGCACTGAGGACAGCTGGGGATTGTCCTCTGGTTCTCTTCATCCCAGTGTCTTTTAATACAGTTCATACAGTAACTGTGTCCACAGGGAATCGTCACTGGATCCTTCAGTCGATCCAGACAGATCGAACAGCAGACTTTTCCCTCTTCCATCTGAATTCGTCGCTGCGCCATTTCACCTCTCAGAGACAGTGAATGTCTGGACTGAAATAAGTCGACTGAATGACTTTCAGTGCATTTATGAGAACAAGATAGAGACGCTTATCAGATCACACTTTGGTTTCTTCCTATGCGTTGAATAGTTTGGACTTGGAATGTGTGTTTATAGCCCCTTTTTACAACATTGAGCAAAGATCATATTGCTTTTTTCTCGCTCAGTATACAGCTTCAACTCACTGCGCAGATCAATATTTCCATCGTGTCCACACCCTATCCTTTCAGAAAAACAGGTCAGTCTGCTTGTAAAAGCTGTGTGACTTATCTAGGTTTCAGTTTAGGGTGCTCCATTATCAGTAGAGTGACCTGTAGCTATTATACAACAACAGGAAAGATCCAAATGATTCTCCTTTAAAAAATATGCTGCTGTGTGCTATTTACACATGAAACTCTGGATGAGAAAGTCACTAAGTATTTTTTTCTTTTTCAATAGATCATTCACGTTAATGAATAAACAAATGAATAAAACCTAACAGTAGTTGAACTTTGAACACATTAAGATGTATGTCAAAGATAAAACAAAGTTGTTCCAGAAGCAAACAGCTAAACTCCTCCCAAACCAGCCACGACAAGCCACGACAACCTGTAAATTATTCTCTCAGGCTTTAATAAAAGAAACAAGGTTCTCCAATTCTGCCCTTTGGAATAGTTCTCCACTTAATGAATATTGAAGTAGAAACTGATTGTGCTGTCGCCTTAACAGAATCACCGTGTGGGGCTGAAGCAGATGGTCAATCGTCTTATCCAAAGGTGTGCCTCAAGGGTCAGTGCTAGGTCCCCTTCTCTTTTCAATTTACACCACTCCACTTGGTGCAATCATCTGCAATCATGGTTTATCATACAACTGTTACGCCGATGATACCCAGCTATTCCTGTCCTTCCCGCCAAACAACCTCACCGTCTCAGCTCATGAATAAGTAAATAAACAGTATTATGATTGCTGCCTCAATAAACAATGACAAATGTCAGTGTTTTGTGGCACATAAGTTAACTTAAAAAAAGGATATCATCTTATTTATGGTTACATATATACTGCACAAATATTTGGGATGCTGACTTCTTTTATGGTATGGAAGTTTACAGTGGTGAACTTTTTTCTCCTCATGCAATAAATTGTAATAAATCTGGATAATCCACAGAACACCGTTAACAGATTTAGTAGGAACAAGGAAATAGACTAAGCAAAAAAAATAGTCCCTGTTCAAACCATTTACTGAGATCTGTGGACATTTAATTCACCTCCATTGTAGCCTGTTGATTCTTTGTTTTACTCATTATCTCACCAGCCGGTGCAGATAGATAACTATGTTTATAATGGTAAAAGTAGTCACAGGACTGGTTTATTGTTCGTCATGACTAAAGTTATCCGTGGAATGTTTTTGTGCAGATGTTATAACAACCACTTGACACTGACTGTCATGCAGTTTTTAATCTTTCAATCTTTATTTTAACTGATGCAGAAAGTCAGTGTCAGTGTAGGATGAGCTGCTGCTTTTCCCCTCTTGTATTTCTGTTTTGTAGTCTTTACACCTCTTTTATGTTTCCAAGTAACAGTCCAATGTATTCTACACTACACTACAGTCTGTGCTGTTCAGAACCGTGTTTATTCATCATGGTACTTCCTGCTTTAAAAATGCATAGTTCATTCTTGTGTCTGTTTTATGGCAAACAGTAACCACTCATTCAGAGGATGCAAACTGCTACCACATACCTGACTAGAGACTTTGTTGGGTCTGTGAGTCCAGTGTTCTACATACTCATATTATTTTTGTGCCGACTGCACATAAAATAAAAACAATAAAAAGTGCAATACTTAGGCTCTTTCTGTCAGTCACCAGTCTGTAGTTGCAATAAACATCACAATCCTTTACACTAAAGTTGGACAACACATAATTTCACTGGTAAAGAAAAATATATGATACTTGACTTTATGTAATTATATGTATGCTTTATTATGAACAATTAACACGTATTGCTATAAAGCAACATAAATATTGTTGGTTTCTTGTCTATATTTGGCTAATTGTATGTTCTGTGGGCAAATGCTTTAAGTTATACTTATACTCCTATTTTCTTCTGTAGCTAATAATGATAGTTCCTGGAATAAACATACAGGGATACCGTAGTCATTGTACTCAAAAAATTAAACTTTATTTGTTGATTTTGTTCATATAAAAAATCAGTAAATCTTGCTTAACATGGTAAAGGAATCTGATTTGTTATACAAGTAAAGTTATTTATCTACAGAAAGCCTATGATCTAACAAGGAGATTGTGATATTTAAAAAAAAACATTCTGTGTCCACAAATGAAAGTATTGTAAATTCCCTTCTGACTGTCTGCCCATTCTTTTAGAACAACACAGATATATAAACGAGAAAACAGAAAAACCTAATCCCTAAAAATGATTTGTTGTTTCAGCATTAACACTTTGCCTTTATATTTTAGATCATTTCTCAGTTTTTAACTCTTTGTCTATTTCTGAACAAAAGACAAAAATCCTCTAGTTACGTATATGAGCATTGATTGGGATCAAACATTGGTTGAGCAGTTGGAGAACCCTATATTAACAAACTCACAACAGAATCTTTCGTTGATTTTGTCTTTTGGCTCACAAAACTCTCCGGATGATCCCACACCCAAAAAATGATCGGCCCTGAGTCCAGCATAGAGAGGCTGAGTAAATGTGGTCTGGACTCTGTGGAGGAGGGTCATGGTTTCAGAGACGCTGTAGAAGGACAGGATACCTGCCCTGTGATCCAGGTACACTCCCATTGTGTCAGACTCAGGACCAGAGACTGAAGTTTTGATGTTGTCATGACTGAATTCAAATGCAAACCCTACACATTCCAAAGCCCAAGACTTGTCATTCACTCCAAATTCACTTTCTGAACCTATTCTGCTAATATCCTTGTATGCGACAGCTAAATACATTCCTATCCCACTCCTCTTGACCTCCCAGTAATGACGTCCAGTCAGACTCTCATTACTCAGGACTTGGGACCTTTTCATAAATCTGTCTGGGTGACTGGAGTAGACATGTTTTTTCCCTGTGTTTGATGCTTTTCTGTTCCCCTTGGATAACAACAGCTTTCTGTTTGCTGTGTTTGGATCCAATGTAATTCTTTGTGAATATTTTAATAAATCCTCTCTGGTCTCTGGCTCTGCTTCTGGCAGAAAGACATCCACGTTGGTCAATGCATGTGAGATTTTGGTCCATTCCTCACGAAGAATTTCCTCAATTTTGTCTCTGGCCTCTGACACAGCTGCAGCCACATCATCAAAGTGTTGCAGTGGAGTGCTTTTTGAACTGGGTAAGTCTGTGGATTCACGAAAATGTGTCAGAGAGGGATATTGAAGAAGAAAGTTGGTGTCATCCTCTGTGCGTTTCAGTTGTTCCAGTTTGATGCATTTCCTCCTCAGATCAGAAATCTCCTCCTCCAGCTCCTCCTGAAGCTCTTTGACTCGACTGACTTCAGTTTTCTGCTGAGATCTGATCTGCTGCTTCACATCGGAGCTTCTTTCCTTAATGAGACGGATCAGATCTCTGAACATCTTCTCATTGTCCTCCACAGCTTTATCAGCATAGTGATTGAGAGCCTTCATCTCCTGCTGAAGAAGCTTCACATTTTTCTCTCTGTTCTGGATTCTCTGCTGGATTTTTATTTGACTCAATCCAGCCTCTTTCTGCCTCTCAGCCCGTTCTGCTGCTGCTGTCACTGTTCTGTGGCCTTTATGTTCATCCATGGAGCACAGATAACAGATTAGCTGCTGATCAGTGCGGCAGAAAATCTTCATCACCTCTTTGTGACGAGTACAGATGTTCTCCTGAAGCTTCTTGGAGAGGTCGACCAGCTTGTGTTTTTCAAAGGCAGGGGATTCATAGTGAGGCTGGAGGTGTTGCTCACAGTAAGAGACCAGACACTGCTCACAGGACTTGATAGCTTTCAGCTTTCTCCCAGTGCAGACATCACATCCCACATCTTCAGGTCCAGCAAAGCAGTAGTCTGCACGAACAGGTTGGAGACCAGTTTTCTTCAGTTCCTCCACTAAATCTGCCAACATGGTGTTTTTCTTCAGGACAGGCCTCGATCCAAAGGTTTGTCTGCATTGAGGACAGCTGTAAACTTTCTTCTGATCCTCAGTATCCCAGTGACTTTTAATACAGCTCATACAGTAGCTGTGTCCACAGGGAATAGTCACTGGATCCTTCAGTCGATCCAGACAGATTGAACAGCAGAGTTTTTCCTCCTCCATCTGAATTCCTCGCTGAGCCATTTCACCTCTCAGAGACAGTGAATGTCTGGACTGAAATAAGTCAACTGAATGACTTTCAGTGCATTTATGAGAAAAAGATAGAGGCGCTTATCAGATCATACTTTGGTTTATTCCTATGCGATGAATAGTTTGGACTTGGAATGTGTTTATAGCCCCTTTTTACAACATTGAGCAAAGATCATATTGCTTTTTTCTCGCTCAGGAAACAGTTTCAACTCATTGCAAAGATAAATATTTCCATCGTGTCCACACCCTATCCTTTCAGAAAAACAGGTCAGTCTGCTTGCAAAAGCTGTGTGACTTATCTAGGTTTCAGTTTAGGGTGCTCCATTATCAGTAGAGTAACCTGTAGCTATTATACAACAACAGGAAAGATCCATGTGATTCTTGTTTAAAAAATATGATGCTGTGTGCAATTTATCCATGAAACTCTGGATGAGAAAGTCACTAAGTATTTTTTTCCTTTTCAATAGATCATTCACGTTGAATGATGAATAAACAAACCAATAAAATCTCACAGTAGTTGAACTTTGAACACATTAAGATGTATGTCAAAGATAACACAAATTTGTTCCAGAAGCAAACAGCTAAACTCCTCCCACACCAGCCAGGACAAGCCACAACAACCTGTAATTTATTCTCTTAGGCTTTAATAAAAGAAACAAGATTCCCCAATTCTGCCCTTTGGAAGAGTGCTCCACTTAATGAATATTGAAGTAGAAACCTATTGTGCTGTTGCCTTAACAGAATCACCGTCTGTGGCTGAAGCAGCTGGTCAATCATGTTATCCAAAGGCGTGCCTCAAGGGTCAGTGCTAGGTCCCCTTCTCTTTTCAATTTACACCACTCCACTTGGTGCAATCATCCGCAATCATGGTTTCTCATACCACTGTTACGCCGATGATACCCAGCTATTCCTGTCCTTCCCGCCAAACAACCTCACCGTCTCAGCTCATAAATAAGTAAATAAACAGTATGATGATTGCTGCCTCAATAAATAATGAGAAATGTCGGTGTTTTGTGAAACATAAATTAACTTTAAAAAAAAGGATATCATCTTATTTAGGGCTACATATATACTGCACAAATATTTGGGATGCTGACTTCTTTTATGGTATGGAAGTTTACAGTGGTGAACTTTTTTCTCCTGATGTAATAAATTATATTATTGAATTTAGCTGTATTTCCTTTCATAAAATGTCCCTTTAACTACGGATGATCCACAGTACACAGTTAAAATATTTTGTAGGAGCAAGGAAATAGACTAAACTGAAAAATAGTACCTGTTAAAACACTTTACTGAGATCTGTGGACATTTAATTCACCTCCATTGTAGCCTGTTGATTCTTTGTTTTACTCATTATCTCACCATCCGGTGCAGATAGATTACTATGTTGACAATGGTAAAAGTAGTCACAGGACTGGTTTATTGTTCATCATGACCAAAGTTATCTGTGGAATGTTTTAGTGCAGATGTTATTACAACCATGTGATGCTGACTGTCATGATGTTTTTAATCTTTCAATCTTCATTTTAACCGATGCAATGAAGTGATAAAATCAGTGTCACTGTAGGATGAGCTGCTGCTTTTCCCCTCTTGTATTTCTGTTTTGTAGTCTTTTCATCTCTTTATTTTTTCAAGTAACAGTCCAGTGCACTGTACACTACAGTCCCTGCTTTTCAGACTGAGTGAAAAAAAATCTTTATTAATCAAGTGCACAAACCGTCTTTTCTTTTCTCCATCAGCCCACAAAGAGTTTTTGAAATAAACTAACAAGGAATATGCCATTCATTCCAAGCAGGAATCTAATTTATTAACTGATTTTGTTTACATACAATTAGTACATCTTTGTACAGGAGTGGTTCAATCCTTCATTTACTAAAACAGTCTGTAAATTCAATACATTATCACTGTGAGGGAAAAATCAACCACTATCAATATAAAGATCAGGACATTTTAATTAGAGATTTAACTAGCAATTATTCAATTAAATATGATAATTATATTTTTTAGATATTTTAACAATATACTGTGATTTCATACATTCTAACCAAAACTTACTAAAACAAACAATATCCAGATAATCAAATATAGAATATAGTCACAATTAGTGGTACAGCATAGAATAAGAGGTACATTTTGAGGAAAAAACATTTTTAGATGCAAAACAGAATCTCACCTATCCACTTAGTCACTTCTTTCTACTTGAGCTCACCTGTGCTTCCATAACCTACAAAAATTCCAGCATAGAGGGGCTGAGTGAATTTGGTCTGGACTCTGTGGATGAGGGTCATGGTTTTAGAGACGCTGTAGAAGGACAGAATACCTGCACTGTGATCCAGGTACACTCCCACTGTGGAGGAGTATGGACCAGAGACTAAAATTGTGATGTTGTTATGTGTCAACTCATAACGGCTGTTCAAATAGCATAATGCCCAAGACTTGTCATTGGTCCCAAATACACTTTGGTATCCTGCTCTTCTGATTGGTGGGTATGTGACTGCTACTGAAAGAAAACGCCCGCTCCACTCCACCTCCCAGTAACATCTTCCAGTCAAACTCTCTCTGCTCAGAACCTGAAACCTGCAGAGGTAGTCTCGTGAAAGTGGTTCAGGACAGGCTAAATTCAGTGCCATAACTACACTTCCTGCATTTTCAGAATGCATCATTGTTGCTTTTCTGTTCCCTTTAGATAATGACATCTCTGTGTTTGCTGTGTTTGGAGCTAACGTTATTCGACATGAATATTGTAAGAAATCAGCTCTGGACCTGGGCTCTGCCTGCGGCAGGAAAACATCCACTTGAGTCTTCATCAGTGATGTCTTGGTCCACGACTCACTAAGAATGTCCTGTAGTTTGTCTCTGATCTCTGCCACAACTGCATTCACATCCTCAAAGTGTCGTGCAGGATGGATATTGATGATGGATGAGTCTTTAGAATCTGTGAGATTTGACAGTGAGGGGCAGTTCTGTAGAAACTGGATGTTATCCTCTGTGTGTGTGAGTTGTTCCAGTTCGATGCCATTCCTCCTCAGATCAGAGATCTCCTCCTCCAGCTCCTCCTGAAGCTCTTTGACTCGTCTGACTTCAGTTTGCTGCTTAGATCTGATCTGCTGCTTCACATCAGAGCTTCTTTTCTCAATGAGACGGATCAGATCTGTGAAGATCTTCTCACTGTCCTCCACAGCTTTATCAGCAGAATGATTGAGAGTCTTCATCTCCTGCTGAAGAAGCTTTACATCTTTCTCTCTCTTCTGCATTCTCTGCTGGATCTTTTGTTGACTCACCCCGAAGTCTTTCTGCCTTTTAGTCCGTTCTGCTGCAGCTGAAACTGTTCTGTGGCCTTTATGTTCATCCATGGAACACAGATAACAGATACACTTCTGATCAGTGCGGCAGAAAATCTTCATCACCTCATTGTGGCGAGTACAGACGTTCTCCTTAAGCTTCTTGGAGGGGTCAACCAGCTTGTGTTTTGCAAAGGCAGGGGATTCATAGTGAGGCTGGAGGTGTTGCTCACAGTAAGAGACCAGACACTGCTCACAGGACTTGAGAGCTTTCAGCTTTCTCCCAGTGCAGACATCACATCCCACATCTTCAGGTCCAGCATAGCAGTGGTCAGCTGGAGCAGCTTGGAGACCAGTCTTCTTTAGTAGCTCCACTAAATCTGCCAACATGGTGTTTTTCTTCAGGACAGGCCTCGATCCGAAGATCTGTCTGCACTGAGGACAACTGGGGATTGTCCTCTGATCCTCTTCATCCCAGTGTCTTTTAATATAGTTCATACAGTAGCTGTGTCCACAGGGAATCCCCACTGGATCCTTCAGTAAATCCAAACAAATCGCACAGCAGACTTTTTCCTTCTCCATCTGAATTCCTCGCTGCGCCATTTCACCTCTCAGAGACAGTGAATGTCAAATAGTTTCACTTACTCATACAGATAAGGAGCTGGGAACTTTTCCTTTCATGACATGTTGGTTACACCCATCCGTAAACATTTAGCTATGTAATGGGTGGAGGAAGCAGTGGACTGAGTGGGAGTGGCTGTACTGTAGAGCAGGGAGAGGAATGAGGGTTTTTTAGGTTTTGACACATTCCAGTGGGTGCAGTTAACGTTCCACATGAACTGCACCTCGCCTGAAGAGGAAGGCAGTAAGGGGTGACAAAAAGCTGCAGTCAAGTCGGACAGTTTGTATGTCTTCGTAGATAAAGAAGTTTTTTAAATAGTTAAAAGTCCTTTATTTAATCATGTTGGTCTTTAATGCAGTACTGCCTGAAGGATCGAAAGTCATAGACATCAAGTGTTGGTTTTTTGGCTTTGCCCCTTATCTGCAGAGATTTTTCAGGGTTCTCTGAATTGTGGGTTGAAACATTTTGTTCTTTGACAGTTGAGTGTTGAACTTTGCCCCATTTTTACTTGCTGCCTCTTTAAAACCAACTCATGATAACATCACATGTTACCAGAGAACCGGTTCACCTGTGGAATGTTCCAGGTGTTTTTAGAGTTTTCCACAACTTCCTCCTTTACCAACTGTTTTGAAATGCTGTGTTACTGGCATCAACTTCAGAATAAGTATACATTTACATATATATTCACAAAAATGAATGTTATTGAGTATGAACGGTGTTACATTAAATATCTTTGTACGGTCTTCATTTGAATATATATATAATAAAATAATTAGCATATTATGGCATTCTGTTTTATTTCCATTTTTCACAGCGTCCCAACTTTTTTGGAATGTACGTGGTTTAAACTTTGGAAGTCAATTTTTTATCTGATTAAATAATGTTTATTTTTGGCACTTTAAATATGTCTGTATACTATTCTTCCTTTAACAATATGTGCCTGAGTGACTGACATGTTACTTAAATTTTCAATGTGGGAAACAAATGCAGGTTCAATAGGATTTATATTATTATTATTATTATTATTATTGTGACTTTTGAAAATATACTAAAAATGGTTTAGTTTTGAACCTGATTTCAACCACAAAATCACACTGTAGCAGCTTATCTGAACCTCCTTTCAAACCATTTCCTTAAATAACTTTTCACATTTTTATGATCATAATCTGACAAAGAGATTAAAATCAGAGATATTGTTAGATTATGTAAATGAAACTGCAAACACCAGACGATCAGAGCTCCTCTCTGGCACCAGCTTGCATCACTCAAACTGGCTCTTCCATCCCGTCAGAGATTTTCTCCTCTGAGATGAATAATGGAACTGCCAAGACACGAGCACTTCCCTCTGATAGCAGCGAGCAGCGAGCACTGTTTGGCAGCAGTGTCACAGCAGTGAGACGGTGGTGGGGTTTGATTTTTTTCATTGTGGACCAAGTCTCAAGGCCAGAGCAGCGTTGTTGTTGTAATTGCATCTCTGCCTTAAGAAATAAATTATTAAATGCTACAGATTTATGGAAACTGCTGCTAAAAATCTTCTTTAATATTTCAACAGTGTGCTGCATCATGTTGGGAACTGAAGAATCACAGAGCCAATGCACTACTTTCTCTCTGGCTGAGAGGGATCTGAGAGGAACTGGCGTTTAGCGTCGTTAGCGGGAGGAATCACTGACCTTCATCATCAGCACGACAATGTACTAAAGTGCATTTCCCAATAATGTAATACACTTTTTACCAATAATGTAATAAAGTATAACATTAATGGGATTAATGACCATTGTGTGGTCAACTTGTGTGTTTTCTGGTAATTTTGTGGGTTTTTTGGGTAATTTTGTGTCTTTTTTGGTCATTTTGTGTCTTTTTTAGATCATTTTGTGGTCAATTTGTGTCTTTTTTGGTCATTTTGTGTGTTTTCTGGTCATTTTGTGTCTTTTTTTGGTCATTTTGTGTGGATGAATCCTCTCTGATGCAGGAACTTCACACTGTTCTTCTTCATAGAAGTGCAGGGAAATCAAAATTAGAAAACATGAAAGACAGCTGCCACATGAGGATTTTTCATAGCGTTTTGCAAAATCAAAAGATGAAACTACAAACTCTCTGATCACCGGCCAATACGTTACCGACAAAAAAACCAGCATGATTTTAACAAATCTTCTTTAACATTTCAACAGTGTGCTGCATCATGTTGGGAACTGAAGAATCACAGAGCCAATGCACTACTTTCTGTCTGGCTGAGAGGGATCTGAGAGGAACTGGCGTTTAGCGTCGTTAGCGGGAGGAATCACTGACCTTCATCATCAGCACGACTGTGTTGAGAGCGATTAGAGTCATGATGGCGTACTCGAACGGAGGCGACACCACAAACTTCCACATCTTGTACTGGAAGGACTGCTTGTTCTCTGGCATGTATCTCGTCAGCGGCCTGGCGTTGATGGCAAAGTCGATACAAGCCCTCTGTTTGATGAGGAGACAAAACTGTCATGAATTAATTTGAAGATGTCTTAAAATATCAGACATATAACGGTTTAGATATGCGTCAAACATGTTTTGATAAACACACAGAAATCTGGATCTCACAAGCTGAGCATATTAGTCAGACGGCTTAGCCAAATAAAGGGGACATGCCGAACCTGGTCTCACAGGAATCCGTGAAATAGCCACGGAATAACTCAAATTTCCGTGAAACTGACACGGATTTCGCTACAATGCAGGTTAATGACAGTCATATCCCGTGGCTATTGGTTTGTTCCAAGTCACGTGACTTTCAAGGTTCCGGCGGTCAGAACAAAAAACATGGCGGACAGTTCTCTCATTTTTAGTGAAAAAGTCAATATTTTGACTTAGTTTCTGCATAAAAATGGATTTTGATCACATTTTTAGCGAGAAATATATGTTTTATTTTCTAAATATTCACTCAGTGAATGTACATAATCACTTTGTATGTTGGAATAGCCACGGGATATGACTGTCATTAATTTGCATTGTAGCGAAATCCGTGTCAGTTTCATGGAAATTTGAGTGATTCCGTGGCTATTCCATGGATTTTGAGTTAAGCAAATCCGTGGCTATTTCACGGATTCCTGTGAGATCATGTTGGACACGCCGGACAAAAGCACCACATTTTTTCCACATACTCTATCCCCATAGGTTTAAATTTTTTGTAGGAGCCACTTCATCAAGATTGTGGATCGGAGATGGCAGCCATATAAAGTCAATGAGGAATTCTATATTTTCTAAGCCACTTAGAAGGTCAATCTGGGTGTCTAAATCTACATTTTCTGGGTCAAGAAATCATTTAAAGCTATTGAGAATATCACTATCATGATTATTTGATCAAATAGATATGTTCATTTTCACCCAGACTGGTAGGTCTGCAAGTGCCGCAGCAGGGAATCCTGAGCTCAAAATGTTTGGAGTCTATGTTCATGGGAGAGTGCAGATTAGCTGCCATGTACACTGCTCAAAAAAATTAAGGGAATGCTTTCATCTCATGTCAGATCTTGATCAACAAATTATTTACAGTGAGTCATCTAGTGATATTCTCAATAGCTTTAAATTATTTTTTGACACAAAAAATTTAGATTTTGACACTCAGATTGACCTTCTAAGTGGCTTGGAAGTTATATTGGTTCTCATAGACTTTATATGGCGACCATCTATATATATATATATATATATATATATATATATATAATCCATTTGCGTATCATGTAACAGAAGTAGCAGCTAAATGTATATATATTACACACAAATTAAGGCTTTATAGTTTTGCTTTTACAATAATAAATGTTGTCAGCAAGGTGCTTAATCACTTGTAACCCCTATAAACACATAGAAACCATATTTTCGAACTAAATTTATAGGGAATACTGTAGAACCTGATAATGTAATAAATTCCAGATAATGTAATAACCCCGATAATGTAATAAAGTGCATTTCCCAATAATGTAATACACTTTTTTTTTTACAATAATGTGATAAAATATAACATTAATGGGAGGTTATTACATTATCAGGTAAGCCTTCATTTCACAAGTCCTGATAATGTAATAATTCCCCAATATTGTAATAATTTAACAGCAGACCACTCAATGCATCCTCAATGGGTTTTTTCGGCCATATTGGATTTTCCGCCATCTTTGATTTGATCAAAAACCTTCCATTAATTTGATACTTTATTACAAAGATTTTCTACAACAAAACAAACACACTGTGGATGAATCCTCTCTGATGCAGGAACTTCACACTGTTCTTCTTCATAGAAGAAGTGCAGGGGAATCAAAATTAAAAAACATGAAAGACAGCTGCCACATGAGGACTTTTCATAGCGTTTTGCAAAATCAAAAGATGAAACTACAAACTCTCTGATCACCGGCCAATACGTTACCGACAAAAAAAACAGCATGATTTTAACAAAGTCTGTGTGAAGTGGAGATGAAGAGAGAGCGGAGAAGATAAATCCCACTGCTTTCTCTTTTAGTGCTTTGTTCTGTTTGAGGGAATTGTACGTCATGTTAGATATGATTTGCCTGGAAGTGAATGTTTAGAAGTGGATCAGCGTGTGCTCTGTTTTCTAATGAAGAAAGCATCTGTGATGCAAGAGACAAACATTTTCAGAAAAGAGTGCCTCTGCAGATCGGATGTGTTCTTGTTGTATATAGGGGAGAGGAGGGAGGTTATTGTGTTATTGTAATTTTGTGTATTTTCTGGTAATTTTGTGTCTTTTTTTTGGGTAATTTTGTGTCTTTTCTGGTAATTTTGTCTTTTCTGGTCATTTTGTGGGTTTTTTTTGGTCATTTTGTGTCTTTTCTGGTAATTTTGTCTTTTCTGGTCATTTTGTGGGTTTTTTTGGTCATTTTGTGTCTTTTTTTGGTCATTTTGTGTCTTTTTTTGGTCATTTTGTGTCTATTTTGTCATTTTGTGTCTTTTTTGGTCATTTTGTGTCTTTTCTGGTCATTTTGTGTCTTTTTTTGGTCATTTTGTGTCTATTTTGTCATTTTGTGTCTTTTTTGGTCATTTTGTGTCTTTTCTGGTCATTTTGTGTCTTTTTTTGGTCATTTTGTGTCTTTTTGGTCATTTTGTGTCTTTTTTTGGTCATTTTGTGTCCTTTTTTGGTCATTTTGTGTCTTTTTTTGGTCATTTTGTGTCTTTTCTGGTCATTTTGTGTCCTTTTTTGGTCATTTTGTGTCTTTTTGTTGGTCATTTTGTGTCTTATTTGGTAATTTTGTGTCTTTTCTTGTCATTTTGTGTCTTTTCTGGTCATTTTGTGTCTTTTTTTGGTCATTTTGTGTCTTTTCTGGTCATTTTGTGTCTTTTTTTTGAGTGTATATATAGGGGAGAAGAGACAGGTCATTGTTTTTTCCAGGACTAAAACAAAGATAATGCATCACTTTGCACCACTCCCTCACCTCGTTCTTCTCCAGGCTGCACTCCGACATGGCCTTGTCTCCCTGCTCCTGGAACGTGATGATGATCAAAGCCACAAATATGTTGACAAAGAAGAAAGGGAACACCACGAAGTAGACCACATAAAAGATGGATGTCTCCATGCGGAAGCCAGGGCTGGGACCCTGGTCCTCGTAAGTGGCGTCCACAGAATGTTTCAAGACCCTGAGAGGAAGGATAAGGAGGAAAGAGGCTGAAACAACCTGAGGAACACGTTATAATAATAATAAATTCACTCTTAACATTATGTAATCAACTATTCCATAGTAGCACTGTAACTAACTATTATTTTCATTACTGATTCATCTGTTGATTTTCTTGATCTATTAACTGTTTGGTCTAAAAAAACATCAGAGAACAAACAAACAGAGAACAAGGAAAACACATATCACAATGACACATTTTCAGATATTTTGAAACAATGCCAAAACCCCAAACTTTTAAATAAACTTAATGTACAACCAAGAAAAGCCTCACACTCACATTTGAAAAGCTAAAATTGGAAGTTGGAAATACTTAATTAGTGGCTTTCCAGGGGGTTGAGGGGATGTCAATCACATTTTTGGCATCAGACTTTAAATATTGTCTTGTTCATTGGGAATTTTTTATTTTTTCAGCATATCCTAAAGCCCCCCCACCCCCACCCCTTAGTGACTATGCTCACATTATAGTCCATGTCAACACCTTTCTATAACAGTAGGTCTCATGTCTGTAACCCTTTTTGTCCCTTAGTTATAATCCTTCAAATATGCCCCAGGGTTAAGGTTCAAAGGTCAATATCTCAAAGCAAGAATATTATAGAACCTTGAAATTGATATATGTTACTCTCCAGACCAAGACCTTTCCGTGATGTATTTGGTTTAGCTCTATGATAAAGTTTTATTTTTTCACATCTCGCACTCTAGTTTACTCTTGTCTAAGCCTGTTAGGGCACATGTCCAAGTTTTGAAAAGGTTTTTTTTTTTTTTTTAAGTGTTTTTTTAGTCATTTTTATGTCTTTTTTTGTCATTTTGGGTCTTTTTTGTCATTGTGTGTCTTTTTTGTAATTTTGTGTCTTTTTTTTATAATTTTGTGTCTTTTTTTTAGTAACGTTGTGTCTTTTTTGTAATTTTATGTCTTTTTTTTTGTAATTTTGTGTCTTTTTTTTTTTATACTGCCTCCAGCAGCCCCCAGGTAATTTGAGTTTGAGACCCCTGCTCTAGACCTACACAGTCTATGACATCACTTCTAACAAAAGAAAAGCAGAAAAGCAGCTCACCTCTACCTTCACCCCACTTTACCCTGAAACTCACTGAAATAAATCCTGGAAGTGGAATCAAGCCCTCTTGATGAAATAACAATCAGATTGGGAACCGGTCCTTAAATATCCCAACAACCTGCAGCCTGTAGACATTTCTCACAGAGGATATTTATAAAAGGCTAAATGAGTGGAGCTGCCTCAGCAGAGGGTTTGGTGCTGCTGCTGTGGGCTCACAGATTATAACAGGTGTTATAACAGGTGCCTCCAGTCAATTAATGAGGCCTCACCACTCTCCTGCTGTGAAATCAGCAAGTGCTTGACACACACAGACACAAACTTGTTGAGCACTGTCTGCACACTTTCCCTCAGTTGGTTTATAATTTGCTGCTGTGTGCAAAGCACTTTGTAACTTTTAAGCTGTGTCCTACAAATAACAATGATGAGAAGAGCGGCAACATCAAGTACAAACCTCCAGAGTCTGTAGAAGTGAAAGGGATAGTTCAGATTTTATTAAGTTTGATTGCAATGGTGGAAAGTAACTAAGTACATTTACTCAAGTACTGTACTTAAGTACAATTTTGAGGTACTTGTACTTTACTTGAGTATTTCCATTTTATGAAACTTTATACTTCTACTTCACTATATTTTTAGGCAAATATTGTACTTTTTTACTTTTTACTTTTTACAGCTTTAGTTTAGTTTAGTATGATTTAAAATTATGATGTTTTTCTTTTAAAATTAAACCTCATAACAATTTATTGAGTAGTTAAATTGAGCCCTTTCTTGAGGGAATTAAAACACTTATTACATAAATGCATCAATACAAATAATCTAATAATATATCTAGAATATTACTAATAGTAATTTAATAGTAACAATACTTTACTATACTAATACTAATACTATTTTACTAATACTTTTTACTCGACTACATTTATCTAAATTAATCTACAATTAATTTATCTAGCAGCTAAATGAATTGTAGAGATCTGATCTGATCTACCTAGCGGTAACCTCACCTAGTGGTAACTTCACCTAGCGGTAACCTCACCTAGCGGTAACCTCACCTAGCGGTAACCTCACCTAGCGGTAACTTCACCTCGCGGTAACCTCACCTAGCGGTAACCTCACCTAGAGGTAACCTCACCTAGCTGTAACCTCACCTAGCGGTAACTTCACCTCGCGGTAACCTCACCTAGCGGTAACCTCACCTAGAGGTAACCTCACCTAGCTGTAACCTCACCTAGCGGTAACTTCACCTCGCGGTAACCTCACCTCGCGGTAACCTCACCTCGCGGTAACCTCACCTAGCGGTAACTTCACCTAGCTGTAACCTCACCTAGCGGTAACTTCACCTAGCGGTAACCTCACCTAGCAGTAACTTCACCTAGCGGTAACCTCACCTAGCGGTAACTTCGCCTAGCGGTAACCTCACCTAGCGGTAACCTCACCTAGCGGTAACCTCACCTTGTGGTAACCTCACCTAGAGGAAACGTCACATAGCGGTAACATCACATAGTGGTAACCTCACCTAGCTCTAACCTCACCTAGCGGTAACCTCACCTAGCGGTAACTTCACCTAGCGGTAGCCTCGCCTAGAGGTAACCTCACCTAGCGGTAACCTCACCTGGCGGTAACCTCACCTGGCGGTAACCTCACCTAGCGGTAGCCTCACCTAGCGGTAACCTCACCTAGCAGTAACCTCACCTAGCGGTAATCTCATCTAGCTGTAACCTCGCCTAGCGGTAACCTCACCTAGCGGTAACAGAAACACAGAGCTAATGGAAAAATGGAAAAACATGTTAACTCCAATTAAAATGATAGACTCTAATTACAGAAACAAAACATAATAAAGTAGGCTCTTAGGGGCATTCAGAAAGTATATAAAATGTATATTTAAGTGTAAAATGAATCTTGTGATTGTGGTGTTCCTGTGCTGTCACTACGTGATTTGCAGTGTGTGATTTTAGATGATCATGACAAGTTTAGTCAGTCTAACAATCAACTTTTCATTGTCAGATAAATGCAATGAATGAAATAATGAACATCCATCAACAGTCCTTGACAGAGACAATAATAATGATGATGATGATGATGATGATGATAAACCTGCCAGTGGTACTGTCGTTCAGGCATCAATGTAAAGCGCCTTGATTGCATCTTTAGAGAATGCACAGTAATTGTTCCTGGGAGAAATCAGTTGGGTTTAATCTACACTCTACCATCAGCCTCCAGGTGTTTCACTTCATTTGCATTTCACTGCAAGTCACTGAATGAAGTATTAACATGAAAGGTGATAAATAATTCCATAATACTTCAGCTACTCCAACACTGGCATTTAACACTACTTTAGATATGTATTGTGGCATTTTTTTAACCAATAAATTACCCATATATATGAATCTATATTACATTGCATTACATGTCATTTAGCTGACGCCTTTGTCGAAAGTGACTTACAATTTTTAGGTTTTTCCACTCGCACAGAAACTAGAGAACAACAGCTCTTAACAGGTCAATTAGCCTCAATAACCAAAACAAAGACGAGCCAAAATCTAAGGTAAAGCCAGCAAAAATACAGCAAATACCAGGAGCAAACAGAAGAGCAAAATCAAAGCATTTACTTTACCAGAAACAAGTAGCCAGGTTAAATCCACAAAGTTAAAAATGCACTGATAGAACCTTTTACTCTTTTGTGCACAATGATGACGTAGAACGTTCTGGCAACAGAAGTGTTGTTGTTCTCCAGTCGTTCTGACTGACAAAGAAGCATTTAGAAGCATTTACAAACTGTTCCCAGCATCAACATGTCTGGTTGTTGCATATATGGTTGTACAAATTGCTATTCCACTGCTGGAATAAAGTTTTATAGGATCCCGACAGGCTCACCACCATTTCAGAGCAACTGGCGACGTCTGAGGCAGGTGACTAAACGTGTGGACTGGAATGAGGAAATAATCAGAAATACACCCACTTTATATCAGGTCAAGTTATTTATCTACTCTTTGGTTTAACGGGAAGCTTTGTTTACAGGAGTGATTGTCTGTTCTATGTAGAATAGTCATCAAATGCAGCTAAAGTTTGATAAGCTAGCATTTGACTAATAGCCTGCTAAGCTAAACAAACGTACTTGTGTTTTATTTGCAGGCGAGGCGTCACTGGACTCTAGAGGCTTTGTTGTTTTGTGTACATAAACACAGAAGGCACAACATCAGGACTACTAGAGTCCAATGATTATGTCCTCATCCAGTCGTCACATTTAATCTCCTGCAGCCACAGAAGCCGCTGGTTGATCTGAAATGGTCGTGATCCTTTTGGAATCATATAAAACTTTAGTCCAGCGGTGGAAAAGTTATTCGTACAACCGTATACGCAACAACCAGACATGTTGATGCTGGGAACAGTTTGTAAATGCTTTAAAATGCTTCTTTGTCAGTCAGAACGACTGGAGAACAACAACACTTCTGATGCCAGAATGTGCATGCAACATTTTGTGGGGTCATCCCTATGTTCCCCGGGACCTATGTTCCCCCGCCCGGGGAGCATAGGACCCTTTTTTAGAAAAAAGGTCTTATGTTCCCCATTTTTCCACAAAAAGGTCCTATGTTCCCCTGTAGCAATACATGCCAGGTAACATAGGACCCTTTTTCTGAAAAACGGTCCTATGTTACCCACTGTTGTGTGGTTAGGGTTAGGGTAGGGTTGGGTTATTTGCATATGCGTGTCAAACAGCCCGTAGGCCTACATAGGCCTATTTGCCATGGAATTTGGCAGCAATTGGTGGAAAAAGTAACAGACCGGGGAACATAGGACCTTTTTTTGGGAAAAGCGGGGAAAAAGGGTCCTATTTTCCCCAGTCTCATACAAAGAGGGGAACATAGACATGCTCCCCATTTTGTGACATCGGCTGAAAAGGGGTCTATAGAGCTGACTTAAAAGTGGCATTGTATATATAAGGTTCCTGAGTTGTGACTTACAGTGGCCAGCCCTCTCCGGTGGACACGGTGAAGAGCGTCAGGAAGGCCCAGAGAACGTTATCGTAGTGGAACTCGTACTTCTTCCACTCTCTGGGCTGAGCTTCCACGCCATCCTTTTCATAGTCCAGAAACTGACCCCTGAGACAGAAACAGAACCAGGGATATAAACTAGAACATCAAAAAGGAGAGGCTGAGAAGTTCAGTATAAATTTGTGTGTCACCACATGGAAACTACCATGGCTGAATGTAGTGGAGTCTAAGAAAAGTCAGTTAAATGATGGATGAAGACATTTTCAGAAAATAGTTTAATTATGCTTGTACCTGCAGTCTTTCTCCAGACCTTTGGACTCGTCTGTGCAGTAGAAGAATTTGCCCTTAAAGAGCTGCACAGCGATGACGGCGAAGATGAACATGAAGAGGATGTAGACGATGAGGATGTTCAGAACGTTCTTCAGAGAGTTCACAACACAGTCGAATACCGCCTGCAAAACATACACACAGAGGTGAATAAATGTAAGCTACTAATTAATGTACATCTCTTAATTCGCAGGAAGCCAGTTATTATACAGAGATACATTTTATTTTTATTTTTTTTAATGAGGGCTGCCAATAACTTTCTTTGAAACTCAAATTTTCATTCAAACAAGGTGAAATACGTATAAATAAATATTATTTTGAGTCAAAGTTTCACCTTTTCTCAGTGCAACAGATGGTAGATTACATTGTGGTCCAGCTTAACCTATTGCATAACCTCTGAGTAGGCTCAAATGGAGAATAACACTAATGAGTAAAGCTGTGCTGACTGGATATTCATGACACCAAAGTATCTGAGTAATTTAGTTTCTACACAGCAGATGGAAAAATAACCAACAAGGATAAAGCTGTTTGGAGACGTAAAAAAGAAAAGAAAAAGTGTGTTCAGTTTGTGATTGTGGTAGCATTCAATTAAACATTAAACATAATTTGTTAGTTTGATTTTGTTGACTTGACTAGTGATAGCCCCATTTTTTTGTCAATCACAAGGTAGCCACGCCCTTATAGCAAACCCTGCAGATCTCTATGACAAACGGTTCATTAGTTGGGAAAAGGGGGTATGGCTAATCAAAAAAGGGGGGACTTTATGAAATATTGTTAAGTAGAACTGTTCAGTGATGGACCATCATCATGCATGACAAGTTTGAGGCAGATTGGACAATGTATGGTCAAGTTATACAGTCTTGTGGTTTATGCCAAAACGCCATATTTTGCCGCCATGCCACGCCCCCATAGTGTGACAGTCTGCAAAGCTTTTAATACGTTTTGATGTCAAAGGCCTTTTGATGGTACTGAACAAGTCTGAAGTTGATCGGATTAAATCTGTAGGAGGAGTATGTTAAAGTATGCGGCGTGGAAATGGCGAAAATGTCTAAAACGCCATATTTGATCCAAGATGGCCGACTTCCTGTTCGTTTTTGGGTATGGCTTCTTGAGACTTTTTGGTGCATCTTCCCATGATGCATGTATGTACCTTTTCTTTAAATGAGGGCTGCCAATAACTTTCTTTGAAACTCAAATTTTCATTCAAACAAGGTGAAATATATATTGATAAATATTATTTTGATTCAAAGTTTCACCTTTTCTAAGTGCAACAGATGGTAGATTACATTGTGTGCTTAACCTATTGCATAACCTATGAGTAAGCTCAAATGGAGAATAACACCAATGAACAAAGCCGTGCTGACTGGATATTCATGACACCAAAATATCTGAGTAATTTAGTTTCTACATCGCAGATGGAAAAATAACCAAAGGTTTATGTCAAAGGCCTTGTGATGGTACTGAACAAGTCTGAAGCTGATCAGATTAAATCTGTAGGATGAGTTCATTAAAGTATGCGGCACGGAAATGGCGAAAAATGTCTAAAACACCATTTTTGACCCAAGATGGCCGACTTCCTGTTCATTTTTGGGTATGGCTTCTTGAGACTTTTTGGTGCGTCTTCCAATGACACATGGATGAACCAAATTTCGTGTCTCTACGACAAACCTGTTTTAGGGGCTAAATTCTAGGGGGCGCTAGTAGGTCATTTAGCCACGCCCATTTCTCAAACTAACTAAATACGTAAATTGTCAATGGGATTGAATTTTGTGCCAAGTTTGGTGTGTTTTGGAATATGATAAAGCCCTCAAAAAGGCCATTAATTTGCCGTTATAATAATAAACGGACCAATCTCAACATGGTCCTCAAACTGTTAGTGCTGGGGCCCTGTTTTGTAGATTTCCTTATTTACCCTTTCAGGTTGGTCCCTCCCTTTTGGAGCACCTTTTGTTTGTTGGAGTTTTTTTATTTTTATTTTTTCCCTTGAGAGTTATATATTATTCCCCATTCTTAGATTAGCATTTATCAAGTAGTTTATTAGTGTAGATAGGTTTTCAGTGTTTTTCCTCCTTTGGAGCGACTTTTCTTTCTTCGTTTAGTTCACAGCTCAGATTCAGGAGTTTTATAGCCACTTTGTTTTCACTCTTTGAGGATTATCTCTGCTGCCTTCTTAAATAAAAATACTTTAACTTCACCTGCTCTGCGTCTGAGTCCTGAATTGAGCCTGGCCTGACAACAGATGCATAGTTGAGATCAAAATGAAGGCGAAGTTTTAAAGATCAGTCTGGTCCACGATACAGTGCCAGATGTAAGTAATTTTGAATTGACTGTAGACAGTTTAAAGCGGACATACTGAGTGAGGAGAACAGTGAGTTACAGTAGTCGATACGGGATGAGATGAAGGCATATAGAAGCATCTCACGTTCAGCATTTTAAATTACTTTTCTCACTTTGCTGATATTTCTCAGGTGGAAATAACAGGAGCTAGACGAGATATAAGGGAAGTGGTCTCTGATGTGATATGGTGTTGCAGCTGCTGTGCAAGTTTCTGGTTAAAAGGTTTTGTCCCTGACTGAAAAAGCTTTTACATCATGAGCTTATGACAGCTTACGACCTGCACACTGCCAAATCAATGCCGACAGAGTACATGAACACACCTTTACACCAGGTCCGCCTCTCAGTCTGGCTGCCTGTCACTGGTTGTTTTCTCCTGTCAGCGTGAGCTCGGATCTCTCTGTGAGATTGAGTGTTCTGTCTATCTAACCTGACATGTATGCAATCTAACCGATGAATATTCTTCTGCATGAATGATCGCCATCAAGGCTTTTGTCTCCAGCAGGAGGAGGACGGAGCATATTTCTCCCTTCCTCCACCAGCCTGTCCGTCAAACCACTCCGGACAAGTATCCGAGAAGAGTTGCTGCCTGTCTGTCAGCTCCGATCCGTCTCAATCATCTCCTTTCTACTACTCCAATCAGATCTTTCATCTTTTGTCAGATCCATTACTTTTGGATGATCAGTTGCCTTCATGCACCAGAGGGAAGCTGTCTCTTCTGCACCAGTACAAACAGTGAAAGGTTTTGCCTTGATGAGGGGTCACAATCCACGAAGAGATTATTATTCACACAAGCCTGGGGAGTTTTTATCGTAAAGCTATAGTCGTGTTTCAACTAGGGGGGAAAAGTGTCCAAAAGTCTCAGGCCACGCCCACTCTAACGTCTCAGGCCACGCCCACTCTAACGTCTCAGGCCACGCCCTCTCTAAAGTCTCAGGCCACGCCCCCTCTAAAGTCTCAGGCCACACCCTCTCTAAAGTCTCAGGCCACGCCCTCTCTAATGTCTCAAGCCATTATCCATCCATTCTCCTCCGCTTATCCAGGGCCGGGTCGCGGGGGCAGCAGGCTAAGAAGGGCATTCCAGGCGCCCGTCTCCCGAGCCACAACGTCCAGCTCCTCCTATTGTTCTTCTTATGATAAAAGCACCAAATATGGTACATATATAGCTTAAAATATTTGGAAATATTTGGACCATCGCATATTGACATTCTGACGACCATGGCCGCCAATTTTTTTTCAAAATGGCGGCCAGCTGTTACAAGTAGATAGAACCCGGGCCTCCAAGCTGCTGTTACCATGGTTACAACACCATAAATATTAATCACAGAAAAGTTCAAGTGAAAATATGTTTTTTGACAATTTAAAACAATAACAAATTAAAGAAAATGCAACAAAATGTTGAGATCTCCTCTGCATGTTATTGTAATAAATGGACTCGTTGGCGTTCTGATGTTCTGTCCGCTTCATTTTATCATCATATCTATCTTATGAAACTATCTTATGAAAAAAGATCTAAGGAATCCGTTGGTAAAAATCATGCCAGGATATCATATCAGGAAGTTGACGTAATACGCTGAAAAAGTGAGCCTATTTAAAAAAAATGGCTGCCACGGGAACCAGGGTCTGAGTTTTTGATGGCCCAATATCCAGTTTTGTTCCCAATATATTTATCAACACTTCTGCCAAATTTGGTGCTTTTACCACAAAAAGAACAACTGGTATGATATATTAAGCTATGCCGCCACACTATTTATAATTTGACACTGTTTTCCCCTCTGGCCCTGCTTTCATTAAAATTAATTGCACCTCCTGTGAATCCATGCCAACTACAAAGAAGCAGCTAGAAACTTTTCAGAGCCACCTTCCACACCTCGCAATGATTTTATCTGCCTTTTGTGTTCTTGTCTTTTGACGACTGTATGTTCTGGGAGATGCAGGCTGTCAATAAGCCTCCCTGCGCAGAAAACTACTGCAGCAAAGGAAGCAATTTTCAGTCACTTACATCCAATTTGTGCGACTTTAACTTCTCCCGTCTCTCTGCAATTCAAAGCAGCACCAGAGGTCAAACAGCTGAAATATTTCCTAAGAGAGCTAGATTTATATATAATCTAAAACATAACTGTTTTAACCCTCTGGAGTCCACGAAAGCGCCAGAAAGCAGTGCGGTCAGCTTCCCTCTATAAAGTTCTGGCTTTTCGAGAAGTTTCCATGATCCTTCAGCAAAGATAAAAACCACCTTGACCAAGTGTAACATGATTTTATAATCTTAAATTAAGTTTTTGCAGAGATTATTTCAAATTCTGCAGTGTGCATTCAGCATTTCAATGGTTTTTTTAATGCAGTCTTTTGTGTCTAATGTTTTTTTGTGTGTTTTTTTTGCAATTTTGTGTGTTTTGTTGTGCATTTTTGTGTGGTTTTTGTCATTTTTTATGTTTTTTTTGCAATTTATGTTTTCTTGTGCATTTTTGTGTGTTTTTGTCATTTTTTATGTGTTTTTTTGTCATTTTATTGTGTTTTTTTATGTTTTTTGGTGTGTTTTTTGTATTTTTTGTGTGTGTTTTTGTGTTCAAAAAATAGTAATCAGGTCATATAGGCGAGGTTGTGCTGAAAACAATAATACCAGCATGGCAGGGTGAACATTTCTTAAGTCGTTTATATAGGCAGAATGAAAAAAAGGAGTCAAAAACCAACAGAATAGCCCCAAACTCCAAAGGGTTAAATGTAAATCAGCTGGATCCATTCCTCCTTGGTTTCCTATAAATGCATTTGACTCATGATATTGTGTGACTGACACCGGATGTGGCTCCAGCTGCTCTGTTTTTGTTTTTTTCTCATAATGCACTGGCTGACTGACAGATTGGATTACTGTACCTTGAGCTTGGGGAGGCGTTTAATGGTCTTGAGTGGCCGCAGGACTCTGAGGACCCTCAGGGACTTGATGGTGTTGATGTCCTTGCCTTTGGTCCCTCTGTGCAGATTGAGAGGACAGTTAGTGTGGTGATGTGGCGTTGTGACACCATGTAAACCTTCCATCCAGTCGTCCAGGAACACGAGCAGCTAGCAGCTAGCAGCTAGCAGGTAAACTGTTACTGTCAATGGTTCTTTATGTTCTGTTAGTAGAGAACATGCAGGTGAGTTCATGTTGTTCTACAGAAGCATGGGGCAGTAAAGGAACGTTCATTTATTCAGAGGAACCACAGTACTTTTACTCTGATAATATAAATAAGGACAGGTTTTCTTCCCTTCCTTCCTTTTATTTATCTGTTTTTTTAGCTATTCTTACATTCCTTTTTATTTTTATGTCCCTCTATCTTCTCTTCCATCTATTCATTCCCTTAAGCTTTTCAGTCCTTCCCTTTTCCTTCCTTACTTCTTCTATTGTTTGATCTCTTTCTTTCCTTCCTTCCTCCCTTCTTCCACTCTTTGATCCCTCTTTCTTTCCTTCTTGTTCCATTTCAACCCTTCTTTTCTTCCTTCCTTCCTTCTTTCTTTCCATCATTTCCATCCCTTTCATTCCATCCTTTTTCCATGTGATCCCTCTTTCCATCCATCCATCCTTCCTTCCTTCCTTCCTTCCTTCCTTCCTTCCTTCCTTCCTTCCTTCCTTCCATTATTTCCATCATTCTGCCATTCCTCCATTTCATCTCTCTCCTCCTTTCTTACCTTTTTCCATCATGTCATCCCTCCTGTCTTTCCCTCCTTCATCCATCCATCCATCCATTTATCCATCCATTTATTCATCCATTTATCCAATTATTCATCCACCCATCCATTTATCCATCCATCCATCCATCCATCCATCCATTTATCCATCCATTTATTCATCCATTTATCCAATTATTCATCCATCCATTTATCCATCCATCCATCCATCCAATTATTCATAAATCCATCCATCCATTCTCCCTTTCTCCCCTCCTTCCTCCATTATTTCCATCTTTCTGCCATGCTTCCATTTCATCTCTCTTTCCATTCGTCTTTTCCATCCATCTCTCTCCTCCCCTCTCACCTTTTTCCATCGTGTCATCCGTCCTGTCTTTCCCTCCTTCATCCATCCATCCATCCATCCATCCTTTCTCCCTTCCCTCCATCCATCCATCCTTCCATCATTTCCATCCCTTTCCTTCTATCCTTCTTGTATTTAATCTAATTTTCCTCCCTTGTTTTCTACCTTTCTTTCATTCCAACCTTCTAAACTCATCTCTTCTTCAACCATTAGATCATTTAACTATAAACACTTGTTTATTACTAATTATTAATACAGGATGTTAACCTGAGATACATTTTCCACTGTGGTTTTGCTTCTTTTTGTTTTTTAACCTACTGAAGACCTTTTTTCTACAAGTCAGCCCCCACAACAGGCCTCCATGCTGCTTCTGGAGAATAACATGCAGACATTTCAAACTAAAAGCACAAAGAATCAGGCCCGTCGAGGGCGCAGCTTCTTTGCAGGAACCACTGCTGTCAGTCATTGCAGACGCTGCAGGTTTTGTTAACTGGTCACAGAGTGGGAGGAGGGTGTGGGGGTTTATAAACTAGCTGTTATGCTAATGACATACAGCTGAGCCATCATTCACTCACACACTGACATTGGCCAAGGACAGTCGGAGACGCTCTCCTAATTAATCCGTCACACGGACACACAATGTGGCTGTCACTCTCCATTAAAAGGCTTTCTCATTTGGTTCTTCTTGACTTCTAAAACATCTGAGAAGTACAAAATAAGAGTGTTTATGGTAACACTTAACAATAACCACCATTTATAAATGGTAAACAGATAGTTTATTAATGTTTAATCATCATTTATAAACCATATATAGGCCATTTAGAACGGTAAATACATAATTTATTAATGTTTAACTAACTAAATCATTTATAAATGGCTAATAGATGGTGTATTAATGTAAGTTTGTAGTTACTTTACCATTAACAATTACATTTAAATTAATAGTTTAATTTAGATTAGATTAGATTAGATTCAACTTTATTGTCTTTGCACATGTCACAAGTACAAAACAACGAAATGCAGATAGCATCTAACCAGAAGTGCATTAAGCAGTAATTGTGAATCATATTGCAATATATACAGGAATGAATTGTATAAAAATGCAGTATATATAGGTATAGATTATACAATAAATAAAATAAATAATAAATGCAGATCTAACTGTACATTTAATAGTTTTAATTGCACTTATTATAAAATTCTTAACACCATATTACGTATGTTAATGCTTTTGAAATGATTCATATACATTTAAGAAATTGGTTGAAAACATTTAAAGATTAAATATGTGTAGCACTTTGTAAAACAGTTAATAATTGGTTTATAAACCATTTAAAAACATAATTTAGTTGGTTATTGTAAAGTGTTAGCGTGTGTATTTATCTGTGTGTGTGTGTGTGTGTGTGTGCAGAGCAATAATTTCATGTGTGAAGGATGTGGAGAAGGACAAAGCCCTGTTCGTGGCCCCTGGGGGCCCCGGCTGTTTCTTACAGCAGCATGAGGAGTTAGAGACCGACCACTCTGTTCATCCTCAGGGGACAAAAACAACTCCTCCTGTAAAAACACTGCTCTTCATCCAAACTGGAGAAATTAAAAATACACCCACAGGCTTTAAAAAAAAAAAAAAGGATTGTAAGAACTGCATTTAGTTGTGTTTTACAGGTCTCTAGGGGTCATGTAAGGAAGGAAAAAGCTAACCCTAAGCTAACGTTAGCATGCATGGGGGAACATAGGACCCTTTTCCCCTGTTTTTCCCAAAAAGGGTCCTATGAAAAGAAAACGGTTGAAGTCACGAGAAAAAAAGGCAAAATAACGAGAAAATCATCAAAATAATGAGAAAAAGTCGAAGTCACGAGAAGTGATTCGAAATGAGAAAAAAAAAGTCGGAATCACGAAAAAAGTCAAAATACTGAGAAAATAGTCAAAATAATGAAAAAAAGTTGAAGTCACGAGAAAAAGTCAAAATAACGACAAAATAGTCAAAATAATGAAAAAAGTCGAAGTCACTAAAAATGATTCGATATGTGAAAAAAAGTCGAAATTACAAAAAAGTCAAATTGACGAGAAAATCATCAAAATAATGAGAAAAAGTTGAAGTCACGAGAAGAAAGTCAAAATGACAAAAAAAGTTGAAATCACGAAAAAAAGTCGAAATAACGAGAAAATAGTCAAAATGACAAAAAAAAAATTGAAATCATGAAATAACGAGAAAATCGTCAAAATAATGAGAAATTATTCAAAATGAGAAAAAAAAGTCGAAATCACGAAAAAAGTAAAAAATAACGAGAAAATAGTCAAAATAATGAGTAAAAGTTGAAGTCACAACAATGGGGCACATAGGACCCTTTTCCATCGATCTATCTATCTATAGACATTTTATTACATTAAACCACATATTTAGTGGTTAAAACTGCTGCTTACATAATTGCATCAATAATAATATTCTTATAATATATTTTAAATATATAAAACAATCTGAGTGGGACCATAATGATCTGCATAACGAGTGCTTTTACTTTTGATACTTTAAGTACATTGTGATGCTGATACTTTTGCACTTTTACTTTAGTGGAGTCATTTCACAAGTTCACAAGAACCATTGTTTAAAAAATGACTAATAACACTGAGACTTTAAATCTCCTGCTGGTTTTACTGTAAACAAGAATAAAAAGGCGTATAAACTTCCTGTTGGTGCTAAAAGCCACTTAGTTAAATCTTCTAAACACAACAAACAGAGAATCAAGTTTCTAATGACCACTGAACATTAGGTTACAGAACTGATTCCTCCAGAAAATACAGTAGAAATATAAACTCCACCCAGCTGAGCTCTTCTGTTTTCTATTTAACTGCTCATTTCCTTATAAACTCAAATAAATCAGTCATGTAATGGAGGATAATTTCCCAACGATTGGGACCAAATTGTCCTTGAAAGTTCCATGAAAATAGGGTGTCGGCTGCTTTCTGGGAAATAATGAAGAAACTAAAGTACCTGTCACACACACACACACACACACACACACACACACACACACACACCTGGACTCTATTTTAACCCTTTGATGCACAACATGGTCTAAAGTGACCCGACTTTTTAGTTTTTATATTCTATATCTTTGCAATAAATTAATTTCATCATTCAGTATTGCAGGTTTTCCTCTATCAACTTGTTTTTGATCATCATACATCCTCATTTTTTCTTTTCATTTTTTACTTTTTGAATAAAAAACTATCCTATTTTGTTAAATTGGTGTTTTTTTCCAATGGAAATTATTATTTTGTGGCTCTAATAAGTCTCAGATGTTAAAATATGTGATTTTTTAAATGTAATCTGGTGATTCTAACAACTCTTTTAAAGTTAAACCTTCAAAATAAGACAAACATAGTTACACATATACTCAAATAATAATAATAATAATAAAATGTGGAAAAAGTGACGTGCTGTGAATACCTTCCAGATACACTGTATGTGTGACAAAATGATACATAAACATGTTAAATATGTTAAATATATGAGTGTTTGACCCCTCTTACAGCTAAAGTAATGATTTGAAACAAAGTATAATAATAATAATAATAATAATAATAATAATAATAATAATAATAATAATATTAATAATACATTTTATTTGTAAAGCACAAGGTCATTTCTGACCCATGTGTGTAAACTTGATTTAATAACACAAAAAAGTATTTTTCTTCATAAAGTATAAAAGGAAAAATGGATATAATGATCAGTTTTAATAAAAAAAAGATATTCAAACACACAGCAGCATTAAATAACATGGATGAGGGTCATTTTTGACCCATTTTTGTGCATCAAATGGTTAAAAAAACACCAGTGTGTCCGTATATTTGGGGACTGGGGGACTGTAGAACCAACTGTGGTGTTCTGGGGGAGAGAAGCATGGTTCCATATGTTTCAGGTCTTTTTATTTTCTCAACGGAGAACTCTAAATCTAACAGAAGTCATGCAGCGTTCATGCTCGGAGGACTTGGTACCCTGCATGCAATCTGCAAACTCAATGCCAGTCCTCGCTATTCAAGGAGCTCCACACATTGAGACGGCAAGAATAATAATAATAATAATATATTCTCCCGATAGCTTTCAGAAGATCTAATGTGTGTGTGTGTGTGTGGAAACAAGGTCTCAATAATACACAGCAGACGAGCTCTGATTGCTCCAAATGTCCAAATGAAATCACATTTCCTGAACCTTTGTTGTTTTTAAACTATGATTAAACTAAATACATTTACTCCATCTGCTTAAACTTCCTCTGCCCTATTTGGAGTAGGATTCTATTATCACAAAAAGATATATTTAATGTTTTATGTTTTATTGTTTTGTTGCAAAATCTGTGTCAAATCTGTAAAAGTAAGTTGTTATTTTTACAAGTTAAATTATAACTATTTGAAGAGCCCATTTATTTCTGATTAAAACAATATTTAGAGAAAAACGTTTTTTTTCAGATTGTAAAAATATGTGTAGCAAAAACATTTAAATATATATATATATATATATATATATCTTAAGTGGATCTGGTGCATACTTATCAGCACATTTGCATTTTTCTCTATTTTCCTTTCTTTCTGTGCGGCATTTTTCTTCCAGCAGTTTTCGAAAAAATGATGCAACTTTTGCAAGAGAATTTTAAAAATTGTCAAAAACCAAAACGATGAGAACTTATTTTTAAATATTTATATATATATACATCTTAAGTGGATTTGGTGCATACTTAGCAGTACATTTGCATTTTTCTCTATTTTCCTTTATTTCTGTACAACATTTTTCTTCCAGCAGTTTTTGAAAAAATTATGCAACTTTTTAAGATAATTTAAAAAAATTGTCAAAAAGCAAAACAATGAGAACTTATATTTATATTTATATATATATCTTAAGTGGATTTGGTGCATACTTAGCAGTACATTTGCATTTTTCTCTATTTTCCTTTCTTTCTGTACAGCGTTTTTCTTCCAGCAGTTTTCGAAAAAATGATGCAACTTTTGCAAGAGAATTTTAAAAAATTGTCAAAAACCAAAACGATGACAACTTATTTTTAAATATTTATATATATATACATCTTAAGTGGATTTGGTGCATACCTAGCAGCACATTTGCATTTTTTCCTTTATTTTTCTTTCTGTACAACATTTCTCTTCCAGCAGTTTTTGAAAAAATGATGCAACTTTTGCAAGAGAATTTTAAAAAATTGTCAAAAACCAAAAGAACAACGACTTTTATGGGGAGAAAACATATATATCTAGTATTATTTTTTCCTTGCAGTAGCAGGTTGTAACGTTGCCTTTCAGTGAAGGTGATTCCAGGTGAGAAGTGATAATCCTCTATTGATTTCCCTCTAAACCTAAAGGAGAGATGGAGGTGAAGGGCTGTAATCTCTCAGTGATCGGACCAATTAAACCCACTTTAGAGGAGATTAAAGGAGATTTACATGAAGGATAAAGTCCAGATAAAGACCTTTTAGCTTCATTACAACAGGTTCAGCTGTGTGTTTGTTCTTCTGAAAGCTATGACGGAGACTTCCCAATATTGTTTTTCTGTCTGGACGTCCCAATATTGGCTCAGGAGGTTAGTTTTCTATCAGGAGGAGGAGGATCATGTTCATATCCCAACCAGCAGCTTGGGATGAGGCAACAGAGTTTTAGAGGAAGAGATCTGTGTTTCACATGAGGGGAAAAGGGGTCAAGGAGGGGGTTTAATAATAATAATAATAATAATAATAATAATAATAATAATAAAAGGCAGACCGGGACAGTTCCCACCTTGCCACGCTTTGTTGCGATCTGATGAGAAAAAGCAACGACACGAACACAGATAATACACAAATATCCCCCACCAAAATAAGAGCAGACGAGCAGAGAAAAGACACACGGAGCAAAATAAACATTTGAAGCCGATATCACACACAGCGACATTATCATCGGGCCTTTTAAACTCTTACACGCTGCAAAGAAACACACAGATAAGAGAGAAATAAATAGAAGCACTTAAAGTAATTAGCCTGTGGAAGAGCAGAGCAGCAGACACGTCGGATAAAATATTACAGTGATTATGAGGATAAATCACATTTATAGCAACAGGATGATGATGACGCAATGGACAGTTTGTTACATTCACACTGCAGCTGAGACCATAAAACAAGGTTTAACCCTTTATCAGGCAAAGAACTATATATACGAAATATATGGATTTATTCCAGCTAATCAGGTTACGTCACAGATGGTGACACTATGACATTTGAAAATATTTTGAGAAAAAAAGTTGCAAATTTACTAGATTTAAATGGCAAATCTACAAGAAAAAAAGTTGCAGATTTATGAGAAAAAGTGGAGGAAAAACAACTTTTTTCTTGCAGATTCACCACTTTAAATCTAATAAATCTGCAAATTTTTTCTCATAGATTCACCACTTTAAATCTCATAAATCTGCGCATTTTTTTCGCAGATTCACCACTTTAAATCTCATAAATCTGCAATTTTTTTCTCCTAGATTTGCCTCTTTAATCTCGTAAACTTTTTTCTCTAAATATTACCCCCCTCCCCCGGGTCCCTATATATTCTGGCTGTATGTAATATCCTCCAATATTCTCCAGGGTTGAAATTTAGTGTCCTATTGAGGGTTAAAACCCTCATATGGGACCAGATCTGTATTTTAAAAATATTGCGGAGAGATGAAAAAGTAGACAAAGATAGTAAAGGTCAATAGATTCAATAAAGGTAAAGTCTGATCATGTAGTTAACACATCCAAAAATCCAAAGAATACATACTAAATCAGCCTCTAAACTGTTTGATGTCTAGAACAGAAGGTTCCATGCAGCTCCTCTTTGTTTCTAGTTTCCTCCTAAACCTGTCTGATCCTTTCACTGATCACATTTCTTGCCTCTAACTTGGCTTAGATATTATTATTATAGTCAACTGAAGAATACATCAATATAAGAACCAAGTTCTCAGGAAGAGGAATGATCCAGTCAGCCTGGCTGTGTGAATGTAGCCTGATTCACATTAACATGCCATCAATGTGAGTTAATGATTAAAGAACGAGATGCTGGACAGGAAGTGAATAATGTAGGATTGAGGGAATGAGGGGGGGGGGGGGGTAGTAGGTGAACCTGATGACCCCGTATCAGCACAGGATCAATGCATACTGGACCATACTGGTCCATGCTATGACACTTTTATTAAAGTATTTGGTTATAAATGAATAATGCATTAGACAGAAAGCTGCATCTTTATTATGCCGTCATTCTTTGTGTCTAAAAATGACAAAGACGTGTTTTATTTCTACCATTCACTCTGTTTAGTAGTTTTCACTTAGTACAGGGGTCTCAAACTGGCGGCCAGCGGGCCAATTGTGGCCCTCGTGACGATATTTTGTGGCCCCCACCTTGATATGAAAGTTTAATGTGAGTTTTATATGAATGGTACTTTACCGTGTTGTGTGTGGAAGGTCCCTTTAATTACTTTTAAAAATAATTTTGTGTCTATTTTAAATAATTTTGTATGTTTTTCTGGCATTTTGTGTCTTTTTAGATAATTTTGCATCTCTTAATTGTTTGTCTTTTTTGCTCATTTTGTGTCTTTTTTAAATACTTTTGTGTCTTTTTTAGTAATTTTATGTCTTTTTTCGTCATTTTGTGTTCTGTGTCTTTTTTGGTTATTTTGTTTCTTCTTTAAGTAATTTAGATATTTCTGTCATTTTGTGTCTTTTTTAGTCATTTTGTGTATTTTTTGGTCATTTTGTGTCTTTTTTATTGATTTTGTGTCTTTTTTGGTCATTTTGTGTCTTTTTTAAATACTTTTGTGTCTTTTTTTTAGTAATTTTGTGTATTTTTTGGTCATTTTGTGTCTTTTTTATTGATTTTGTGTCTTTTTAAATAAGTTTATGTCTTTTTGGTAATTTTGTGTCTTTTTTGGTAATTTTGTGTCTTTTTTAAATACATAAATAATTAAATAATAGTCTTTTTTTAGTAATTTTGTTAATTTTTTTAAATAATTTTGTGTGTTTTTTAGTCATTGTATGTATTTTTTGGTCATTTTGTGCCTTTTTTTAAATAATTTTCTGTCATTTTTGGTCATTTTGTGTCTTTTTTTAATAATTGTGTGTCTTTTTTGGCAATTGTGTGTCTTTTTTTGGTTATTTTGTTTCTTTTTTAAGTTATTTAGATTTTTTTGTCATTTTGTGTCTTTTTTAAAAATAATTTTGTGTCTTTTTTCGTAATTCTGTGTATTTTTTGGTCATTTTGTGTCTTTTTTTTTGTAATTTTGTGTCTTTTTTAAGTAATATAGTGTTTTTTCTGTCATTTTGTGTATTTTTTTGGTCATTTTGCCTCTAGCGGCCCACAGGTAATGTGAGTTTGAGACCCCTGGCTTAGTATTTTTATATCTATGTGTTTATTGGGGACAGCAGCACTCAGGCCCTTTGTGTTCAGGAATATCTGAAACATTTTTCTCTCTTGTGAAAGCTTTGAAACGCCTCAGTATGTTTCTGATTCATAGTGCTGCCACGCTGTGCATTAACTATATTGTTCCTACTAACACATATAAAATACATCCCATAAATGGAAAACAGGTAATTGCACTTATATAACCTGAAGGCAGATTTAACACAAACACAGTTACATAACAGAAACAGAGTAAATGCCAGAATCTTTGATCATCGTGACTGTGGCGGAGATGATAAGAATTGAGAAAATAACAAAATATGACATTTGTTGGAAACATTTAGCCGAGAGAGGGAGAGAGACGTCTATAAAGTCTGAAAATGAGACTGGCTGAGATGGACAGGAGGGAAAACAAGAGAGAAACAAACACATGGACAGATAAATATCCAGGCAGAGAGAGAGAGCAGGCAGCTTTACCCCATAAGGCTCCTGAACGCATCCACACCAGAAAACAAAGAAGAAAGGAGGAAAAAGTGAAAGACAGAGACAGAGTCAGGAACAGATAAAAAACAGAGAGACGCATCAATTTGAAGCAGAGAAAAGAATCTGAGCGACAGAAAGCAGAAACACAGGAGAATACACAGGAGACAAACTTTTAGGACAAAGTCGATACGTGAAATATTCTATAAAATATCTGTTGGTTGAAACAGAATATGAAATCAGTGTCTGACTCCAGAGAGACAGAATGCACATCAGGAAGCATCATTTACTCTCTTTATGGGTGATTCTCATGGACATGGCTGCAAAAAAATGACCAAAGAAGACACAAAATGACTAAAAATGACACAAAATGACAGAGAAAAACCCCAAATTACTTAAAAAAAGACACAAAATGACCAAAAAAAGACACAAAATGACGGAGAAAAACCCAAAATTACATAAAAAAAGACACAAAATGACCAAAAAAAGACACAAAATGACAGAGAAAAAAACAAAATTACTTAAAAAAAGACACAAAATGACCAAAAATTACAAAAAAGACACAAAATGACCAAAAAAAGACACAAAATGACCAAAAAAGACACAAAATGATTAAAAAAGACACAAAATGACTAAAAATGACCAAAAAAGACACAAAATGACCAAAAAAGACACAAAATGACTAAAAAAGACACAAAACGACAAAAAATGACAAAAAAAGACACAAAATGACCAAAAAAAGACACAAAATGACAGAGAAAAACCCAAAATTACTTAAAAAAGACACAAAATTATTTAAAAAAGACACAAAATTACCAAAAAATAAAAGACAAAATTATTACAAAAAGACACGAAATTATATAAAAAAAGACAAAATTCCCATCCTCATAGATGGGTGATTGTCATGATCATGGTGCAGCTCATAGCAAAAATCCAAGAGCATTGAATACATATTTTATTTGACCCTTTATAACATATACACTCTAAAGTCACTGTTTAATATGAATTTATAATTTAAATTACCAAAAAAGGACAAAAAATTACTAAAAAGAAAGCAGAATACACAGGCGACTAACTGCAGACAAACTTTTAGGAGAAAATCGATACGTGAAATATTCTATAAAATATCTGTTGGTTGAAACAGAATATGAAATCAGTGTCTGACTCCAGAGAGACAGAATAAGCATCATTTACTGCCTTTATACTGCAGATATGGATAACATTTGTTTCCTATTGTTTATAAACAATCATATAACAGGACACTTTGATAAAAGATCTGGTTAGTATAGAACAGTTCTCACAAAAAACCCAGAGATAAACTTGCTTTTAATTTAACCTGGTCTCACAGGAATCCGTGGAATAGCCACGGAATCACTCAAATTTCCGTGAAACTGACACTGATTTGGCTACAATGCAAGTTAATGACAGTCATATCCCGTGGCTATTCCAACATACAAAGTGATTATGTACATTCACTGAGTGAATATTTAGAAAATAAAACATATATTTCTTGCTAAAAATGTGATCAAAATCCATTTTTATGCAGAAACTAAGTCAAAATATTGATTTTTTCACTAAAAATGAGAGAACTGTCCGCCATGTTTTTTGTTCTGACCGCCGGGACCTTGAAAGTCACATGACTTGGAACAAACCAATAGGAACAAATATCCATGGAATAGCCAACATGCTTATTTCTAGATTTAATAATCTTAATTTAATAAATCTTGTCAAGGTAAATTATCTGTCCATGCAGCAAGATCATTTCCCTCAGATTTACTGTTTGATCTGGTTTTTAAACACCTTTTTTGCAGTGAACAAACACAGCAAAAATATTTGAAAATTTAACATGTCAATCATTGAGTTTGATTTAAAACGACAAAAAAAACACAACAGTAAAAATATAATTTGTTAAACTACTTCCAGCACACGTATTTTGAGCTGTTGCAATCAGTTTGCAGCTCAGAGACTTGTGTCCCCTCCTGAACCATAAACTGGCCCATTTGTTGACTGTGGAGACTTTATGTAACAATAAAAGATGAGTTTGACATCGTTGTGTTGGCAAAATAACCTCCGGCAGTAGAGCAGCATCTGATGAGCACGTTGGAGTTGTTAGTTAGAGTTAAACACAGCGAACAGCAGCTAGCTGCAGGCTGTTAGCACGCTAGCCGGCTCCAGGGAAGGATACTGCACGTCAGCTAAAAATACTGGGACACAAGCCGACACAAACCTGAAATACATTAAACCAGAGCAGAGCCCTGCTGGGAGCAGAGAGTTAAACTGCAGAATAAAGAGGAAAAGTTGACTTACGAGCAGGCGAAGGCCACCAGAGCGCCGCTGACCACGATGAAGTCCAGAATGTTCCAAAGGTCCCGGAAGTACGAACCAGGATGGAGCAGCAGACCCAGATCTATCATCTACAGGGACAGAACACAGAACAGGATCAGTTAGAAAAACATGGACAACCTGAGACGGGTAGACTGCTTTTGGTTTGAAAGGAATAGAATAGAATAGAATAGAATAGAAAATTACTTAAAAAAAGGCACAAAACGACCAAAAAAGACACATAATTACCAAAAAAAGACACAAAATTATTTAAAAAAAGACACAAAATGACACAAAATGACACAAAATGACACAAAATGACACAAAATGACCAAAAAAAGACACAAAATGACTGAAAAAGACACACAATGACTAAAAATGACAAAAAAAAGACACAAAATTATTAAAAAATACACAGAATTACTAAAAAAAAAAAAAGACATAATTATTACAAAAAGACACAAAATTATATAAAAAATAACAAAATTCCCATCCTCATAGATGGGTGATTGTCATGATCATGGTACAGCTCATAGCAAAAATCCAAGAGCATTGAATACATAGAACATACATAGAATAGAATAGAATAGAATAGAATAGAATAGAATAGAATAGAATAGAATAGAATAGAATAGAATAGCCTTTATTATAATTGTATATAATACAACTAAATTAGAGTGCAAGTCCTTTTGGTGCATAAAACAATTTAGAACAACAATACAAAAACAGCTTAAGGACAATAAATGTATAAAAGGTATAAAAATCTCACAAAACAAGAATAAATAATTGAAATGGCATTTAGAAAAGACCACAACACAACAGAAGTGTTTCCAGAGGACACTTAAAAGTGACGCACACATCTGGACACACTTGAAATTATCACGTTATTTCAAGATAATGATAATTTTACGTAAAAAAGTATATCGTTAAATTATCATATTATTTCATGATAATGATATTTTCATGTTAATGTGATGTTAGCCCACTAGCGTTAGCCCGCTAGCCCTGCTAGCCCGTACCAATCACATTGCAGTTAAACAATCAATCAAATAAATTAATGATTCACGTTTTCGTTGGTCTCTCGTAACGGCACCATGTTGGTCTTGGTCTTGCTAGCCCGCTAACGCTAGCACGCTATCGATTGATGGCTAACGTTAGCACGCTATTATCAGCCGCTAATGTTAGCATGTTATGATCGTTATAACGTTATCACGTGAAATTATCATTATCTTGAAATAATGTGATAATATCACAAGTGTGTCCAGACCAAGGTTATAATAGTTTTGGATTTTTCATTAGTTTTAGTTTTAATTTAGTTATGAATTTTTGTTTTTAAATTCGGTCAATTTCAAATCATTTTCAGAGTGAGTTTGCTATTTTAGAATAGAATAGAATAGCCTTTATTTTCATTGTACATAATACAACTAAATTAAGAGTGCAACTCCTATTGCAAGGTTATAATAGTTTTGGATTTTTCATTAGTTTTAGTTTTAATTTCGTTGTCAATTTTTTTTTTCAAATTCAGTTAGTTTTAGTTAGTTTTTAGAGTGAGTTTGCTAGTTTTAATTAGTTTGTATTTTTTGGAAAATGCTTAGTTTTAGTTTAGTTTTTATTAGTGTTAGTTGTTTTGTAATGGGGGATTTGTTGGGTGCCAGATTAAAAAAGTCCTTTATTTATTTTGTGTGATCCATCTCAGCCCCAATAAGTTTCTTAAGTTTTTTTTCGTTATTTCGTTAGTTTTCATTAACTATAATAACCTTGATGTGTCCAGACGTGTGCATCACTTTTAAGTGTCCTCTGGAAACACTTCTGTTGTGTTGTGGTCTTTGCAGCGTTTTTTTTTAATGCTGTTGTTGTGTTGTCACTTTCATGAAAATGTTTTCTCAGTTTGTTTGTGTTTTGTGTATTTGCATGTGTTTGTTTAAGTTGCAGCACTGTGAGCCCTCATGACCACCGTACTAATTAGATTTAATTAGATTAATTAAAACACTGTTGGAACCTTGGTTATATGTCATTTCAAACAGCAACAAGATGTTTTTTGACCTGCAAACAACCAACAATCAGAGTGTTCCTCCACTTCAGCAGCCAACCTCCTCACCTTAATCACCATCTCAAAAGTGAAGACTCCCGTAAAGACGTAGTCCAGATACTTGAGGACCTGAAAGAAAGAAGAACAGAGTGTGAGAAAAGACCCGGTGAGAGGACTCGTCACATCAGGTGACAGGTGCTGGACCTGCGATGCACAACATGTTCCTGAAGCCTGTCAGGTCTCAGGCTCTGTCAGCTCACACACACACACACACACACACACACACACACACACTCCTGTACTTCTATCTTTGTGAGGACCCTCATTGGAACAGTGGGAACAGGATTTTTCATTAGTTTTAGTTTTAATTTTGTTGTGAATTTTTGTTTTCAAATTCAGTTAGTTTTATAATGACTTTTTAGAGTGAGTTTGCTAAAAAAAAGTGCTTTAGTTTTAGTTTAGTTTTTATTAGTTTTAGTTTTTTGTAATGGGGTTTTTGTTGGCTGGGAGATTAAAAGAGGTCACAGTAAATTTTGTAAAAAGTAAAAAAGACGAAAACGAAGGACATTT